>NC_051068.1:96157366-96264866 GCF_004664715.2 Peromyscus leucopus
GCAGCAAGTGCTCTTAACCAGTGAGCCATCTCTTTAGCCCCATTTTTATTATTTTTAATCATGTGTAGGTATGTGTGCCTGCACGTTGGTATGTACACAAGAGTGCAGGTGTCTATGGATAAGTGTTTGAAACCAAACTCAGGTTTTGCTAAGTGGGTAGGGAGTTGGGAGGGGGCTGTTTATGTATGTGGGTGTAGGAGGGTAATTAACTAGTACTAAGGCTGTATGAAAAAGTCATATGGTCATCTACTATTTTATAAGATATTCAAATACATAGCCATATATAAAAAAGAATTTAATTCAAGTTGCCCTATACAGAGGATAATGCACCTTCCTGAACCATGGGTCGCCAAATAAAAATCCCAGTGAGAGTGTGGGATACCTCCTCTTGAGTCAGAGGTGTCAAGAAGACCCCCCAAACAGGCCATTGCCATTGTTCTTGGTCGCCCCCCCCCTCCATGGTAGACACTAATGCAAGGGTACACATACTTGAGTCACAAGACATAGAGGAACCAAGCTGGTACTAACTAGAAAGCTTCCTCCCTGCTGGCTGGCTTTTATAAGGCTGGAAAGTGCTATGTAGGCCACTGGGGGAAAAAAAAAAACCTCAACAACAGCTTTATCCAGCTGTTACCCTCATGATACAATAACAACTGGCCTGGCAAGGTATGTGTATGGTGCAATCACGGCATGAATGTTATGAGGGTAACTAACCAATTACCTGAAATTCAGGCCTACTCTAAAACAGGAAACGCAAACCTGCTCCTGTAACTCTAACCATAACTTAATGTCTGGGAAGCTCATGAGGCCCAGGGAAGAACCAAGTGGACACAGTATCAAACTGCCCTCTAAATAGGTTAGTTCTACACTCATAGGTTAGTGTAGCTCTCACTACTTAGTAGAGAAGTTTCTTTGTGCAGTGGATAGCAGTTAATCCAGACTCAACTGGTCAAAGTGTCAAGTACCTGTGGAATATTCAGCCATGCCCCCAAGGCTCAGGGAACGCAGCAGAAAAGGGGAAGAAGGATAAAAGACTTAGAGCAGAGACTGTGGAGGACCAAGATGGACATGGCAGGACCGCTGTACTCGTGAACGGACAGCAGCCCTGGTTGTTTACAAACCATCAAGCCAGTCAACACTCCATCATGGAAGGTGAAGGGGCTCATGAGTCCCCATCCTTAGCTGAGGAACTATTAAGAGCTGAGTGTTGTATGGAGGGGGAAGGCTCCATTCTTTAGGGGTGTGGTTCCTGGTAGGTTAATCATGATCTAGTGAATAGCTACACACTCTTCTGTTGTCTATGCACAGCACAAACTAGACTCTGGGTTTTAAACATAGCTGTGAAGTTGGGAGGGAGGATGGAGGAGTGGGAGGTGGGATGGATGCAGAATAATTAGGGGTTAATGTGATCAAAATATACTGCATTAGTAAAAGATTATATCAAATCAAAACAAGTAAGTTAGCTTGGGTTCTTTCAGAAATGGTTATATAGCTGCCTTGGAGTCATGAGTTGTCAAAATACTTTAATCATACTATCTTGTGCTGTTAATATGGAATAATGTCAGCCAAAAGTCACTGCTGCAGCCCCTCAAAATCTGCTGCATTTCTATCAGCTGAAGTTTATGATATACTTATCTTTTTGCTGTTCTGAAGAATATTACTGCCAGTGCTTACCAATAATTATATTGTTTTATATACATAATCATATGTAACTCACATACTCTTACATAAAATGAGCAAACTCACGTGAGTCTAAATAAAAACATAAAGGTTACTCATAAAGATTTTAGCACATCTTAAAATTGAGCTTTCTAAATGAGATGAATCTATTAGAAGGATTAATTTTTTTTCTCAACCATGCAGAAAACCATCTCATTTCCTACTTGCCTTGTATTCTTCTACTTTGTCTTCATCTGTGTCTCCTTCATCCACACACTTCCGTTTTGAATTTGGAGCAGGGGTATCATAGGAAGCCCTGAAAAGTAAGCCGCAACTATCACACAATACAAAGGTGCATATGGATCTGCTTGTATTATTAACAAGCTATAGGAACAAAGTCAAATGTTTCCTGATTAAATATCTATTTATTCAGCTTATAAATCACTCAAAAAGTCACAGGCAATAATTTGTAGCCTATCTTTATAAGAGAGAAACCAAGTGAAAAAATAAGCTACTAGAAAGATTGTATTATGAAAAGAAACTTTTAAACCGTATGTCATTTACACTAGTTTATGTGTATGTTATCCTATATACTATAAGCAAAACTGATACAATTGATAAACTAGAATTTAAAAAATGACATATTTTCTGAATTATCAAATGAATACTACTTTTAGGTTGTATTCTTTTATAATTTCATAAAAATTATAATTTATAATTTCACATTACTTAGGGTATGTAAGCTAATTCTTAGTGTAACATTTCACTTCTACCTATTTTATAAATAGGAACTTAATGTTTTCAGAAAGTAGTATTTCATAATTTCAAACTGACAGTAAAAAAACTGTTTCCAAAATCTCCATTTTCACGATTTTCCTAACAACACATTTATACCTACAATTAATTGTTCAGTAAAAATCAACCCTCAATAGGGGATTCCAGTCCTATGAGGTTCGGGCAGGGGTGCTGCAAGGCCAGCACGGGTACATGGCTGTGACTCACTCCCCCCAAACAACCCCCATGAATAAGCACAACTGAAAAATAAAGCAAGTGATCCTTTCGCACTGTAACCACATCACTAAAACACAGTTGCTCAACATACCTGCACGTTTCCCTGGTCTCAGCAATCTCCCTCTGCTCATCTTTGCTATTTAACACAGCACCAATGCTGTCTGCACTTTCAGCTCCCAACTAGGAAGCAAAAACAACGTTTTAAACACAATGCACTCTTTATACACTGCAAAATGTGTTGCTAATTTTAATATATCAAATAGTCTATAGAAAGCAACCTCTCCCATAACACACTATGCATCGGCTTGAAGATAAACTCTAAGTGAACTGGTAGATCATTTTAATTATGAATGACTTTGCCAGCTGGAATACATTTTATGCATTTGGTTATATTTGAAACTAAATTGATGACTTTTAGCCAATTCTGAATAAAAAACAATTTAGCAGTAGTAGCAATAACCAAAAAAGGCAAAGCACTTCATATGGACTGCTTCATAAACTGTATTCTATCCCATGTTCTCACAAAAATTTATTCAGTTTTATTAAAGCAAAGATTTTAATAAAGTTTACTATAGCTTAAAAATGGTAATGTCTCCAGGCAGTGGTGGTACACACATTTAATCCCAGCATCGGGAGGAAGAGGCAGTCGAATCTCTGTGAGTTCAAGACCAGCCTGGTCTATACATCGAGTTCCAGGACAGCCAGGACTGTTAATAGAGAAACCTTGTCTCAGAAAACCGAAAGAAAAGGGGGGGGGGGGAGAAAATTGGTAATGTCAACTTTGGGTGGCCACTGGGGAAATTCTGCAGAATGCAACCAACGTAAACAAAATATTCTTTTAATCTACTGCTTCATATAACTATCCTCATTTCTCCAATGAAAATTTTCTTCTAATATATGAAATGTTCATCAATTTCAACTCCTACATTAAATCTTCTCTAATTCTTTTTTATTAGAGGACAGAACACCCGCTTCCTATGGTTGGAATGTTTTCTAATTTCCTCCCCATGACTAATTTCTATTTGTAATTCATATCTCAGAATACAAGTCATTCTTTCTGAGAGCTCTTTGAGGAACCAATATTTAACGATGGATTTAGCAAGCTGCCTCTCTAAAGTTTTGTACATTTCCCTCCATCACTTATATCCATTTGTATGGTGCAATGAAAACAGCCTCAGATTTTAAGTAAAACAAAGTGTAATGTGTCCCCTCTGCACGTGTAGTCCATTAATCATCCAGCACTTACATACTCATCTACAAACTTCAATGAAAGCGAAAGGTTTGGAAGGCAGTATTTGGAGAGACAAATCTCAGTTAATTCTCTAGTGAGGAGCGGCCAGGGGAAGCAACAATCTTGGAGACCCATCCCTTGTTTAGTAAGTGAACATAACACTTTGTTTCTAATAATTACAAAGTAAGGATTCAAACACTGGTCGCGGGGAGATTGTATTTTAGTGCAGACTCTAAAATTTACTCTCCGTTTGCTCCCAATGAATCTTTCGACATGATCTCAGGAAAAATACAAACTTCTTTCAAAAATTAATCTCAAGAATGTGAAACTGGGCGCACGCACTGCTCTTCCAAAGGACCTGAGTTCAAGCCCCAGGACCCACCCGTACCTCCAGCTCCGGGGAGACCCGACACTTCGGCACCCCTGCTGGCACTTGGACTCACGTGCACAAACCCCCACACTGACAACAACGTGAGGCTGAATTGGAAGAACGGCAAGACGCGAAACCCCGCTTACACAGGGAAGAGAAATGCAGAGGCTCACAGGCAGCACTTGCCCTTGTATGGACCGCCTATCTCCAATACCAAATCCATCCCCACCACTGAAAAGGGTGCCCCCAACGAGGGGTCCACCAAGCCCGAGAGGAGCACTGGGGGCTTGTCTCCCACAGGCTCTGCACCCGCCTGAGCTAAGAGCAGGGGGAGACTAGGGAATAAAAGACAAAGACCTTGACACTGGCAATAGAGTTCACAAAAAGGGCAGGCGGGGGGGGGGGGGGGGCGGGGGGGAGGGAAGGCGGCCGCGCACGCGCACTGAACACCCCCCGCCCCCCGGCCGCACACCTGCTGAGCTAGGAGCTGCCGCCGTAACTTCTGCCGCTCCCGGATCTCCTGCAAACGGCTGTCCATGCCCAGCTCCTGCGTCTCACCGCCCGACAGACCCGGCGCTCGCTAACACACAAACCCTCCTCCCAAACCAGGAAGCAGAGTCCCGCAGAAGCTTCTGACCGGGAGACTTTCACGTCTCTCAGGAGGGACTTCCGGCGCGCCCGAAACGGGTCGGACTCAGCCAGGAAGTCCCGCCTACAGGACGCCGGTGATATGACGTCATAGGGTGAGGGCCAATGAGGAGGCTGAAGTGGTCTGAGCTCTGAGCCCGGGAAGCCGCTTGCTACCTGGCGTGTCAGTTCTTAACTCTTTCCTAGACGGTCAGGTTTTTACTGATCATGAGGAAAATATTCATCCCTGATCCCGCTAGCCAGCTACCTCCCTGCCAGTCCTGACTTTTTAAATTTTGAGGTATGCGTGTGGGTTTCTTTTACTGCAACGCTAACGGGCTTCCCAACGATTGGATCTCCACTCTCACTAGCTGAGGGACCTTGGCAAGTTAGCGAGCTTTTGTCAAAGGACAGGAGTAAGAGGGCCAGCCTCGGCTACGAAATGAAATCCTGTCCAAAAAAAGCAGAAAGAGTTGGAACGTTCAAAGAGTAAACACCTAGTACAGAGTGTCCTGGAAATGCAGCATGCATTTCTCAAAAACTCCCCTAAGTTGTTCTCTGACCGCCACGTGTGCACGCACATACACAAATACGGGGGACGGGGGTGGGTGGGTGGGGTGGGGGCTAGCTTAAGTAATTTCAAAAAAGCAGCCCTTAAAAATTACTAACATAATGATTGGTAGAATTATATGACAAAAATGTTCATTTCCAAAAAGTATACTGTAAAACACTTTTAATATAGTGTTGATTATATATTTATTTTAAACTCAGTTGTATTACTTGCTAATCATGAATGCTGATTTAAATTTTTTGCCAATGATGGGACTAGGTACTTACTCACTGAGCATTTCGTATGGCAAGCACTGTGGTAGGCCCTGGGGTCTATGAAGTCTCAAAGATTAATATATATCATCCAGTTTACTGTCTAGAGAATATCCCCTTCCCTCCATGAAGTGCTGTGCAGGTTGAATTCTGGGGATTTTCGAGCCCCATATTTACCTACACTGCTCTGAAGGGGTGCTTGGGCTGGGAGTGTAGTAACTATAGTTCAAAATCTCTTGCCTCCCAATAAAAATGACTGAAGGACTGGCAAAAAAATCAGAAGGCGGAACAAACCAAGCTATCATTCTTAATTTCTCATCATTTCTGCTCCTGGAATCCGGGGAATGGGCACCATCTCTTTCTTAAAAAGTTGTAGCCATAGCCGGGCGGTGGTGGCGTACGCCTTTAATCCCAGCACTCGGGAGGCAGAGCCAGGCAGATCTCTGTGAGTTCGAGGCCAGCCTGGGCTACCAAGTGAGTTCCAGGAAAGGCTCAAAGCTACACAGAGAAACCCTGTCTCGAAAAACCAAAAAAAAAAAAAAAAAAAGATACATCAGGTTTGACCAGCCAAGACCCCCTGAAAGATATCCGATGACACCATGGCCCAGATGATCCAACATCCAGAATGGTTTCAAGGCAACTGGCTCCCACAATATAGCCACAAGCGACGTGGCAAGGTATAGATTTATAAAAATGGGTTAATTTAAGATATAAGAACAGTTAGCTCCTATTTCAAATAATAAGATTTTGTTTTTGTTTTTGTTTTGTCAAGACAGGGTTTCTCTGTGTAGCTTTGCGCCTTTCCTGGGACTCACTTGGTAGTCCAGACTGGCCTCGAACTCACAGAGATCCACCTGCCTCTGCCTACCGAGTGCTGGGATCAAAGGCGTGCACCACCACCACCCGGCAGCTCCTATTTCAAATAATAAGATTAATAACAATCCATTTCCTAAATTAGAAGCACTCCAATTTTCATTAGCTTATGTATCTATTCTGTATAGTTCACACACACACACACACACACACACACACACACACACACACACCTACCTTCATTTTTTCTACCATAACCTGATATTGATCCTGTTTCATATCGTAATTGGTCTAATATCTGATCTGTCTAAGTCTTCCTACCATTTGTGGGAAACTACAGTTCTGTCATTTCAAACATGACTAAAATAAGCTGTCCCAATGGCACAGTTTAGTGAGCCACTATAAAGAGCATATGGTGTGTGGAGAAAGGCAGGGTGTGAGGAGAAAGGCAGGGTGTGAGTCACTACAGTGCGGTCTTGTGAATCCTGAATTAAACTATATCTACATGTCTGCAGACATCCCCATCTCCATATCTCCATATACAGCATCAGCCCTCTCTCCACCAATGGACAGGCATTTACAAACTGCAGTTTAGACAAGGATGCTCACAGGCATGTCTTACTGTCAGTGATACACACTTGCTCTGTTAAACAGACACAAGGACTCCTGACCACGGCTGGCATTTGTCAACTGACCTGCCAGCACTAACACCCAGTTCTTCAGTAGCACACATTAGGGTCAGCTAATTTAGTCTGTTCACCTGTTTTGTGATTTTTAGTATAATTTAGTTTATGTTTGGAGATAATTTTCTTGAACACTGGAGAAAACAAAGTTCAGAGTTGTCTAGAATAA
This sequence comes from Peromyscus leucopus, assembly GCF_004664715.2. Lineage (NCBI taxonomy): Eukaryota > Metazoa > Chordata > Mammalia > Rodentia > Cricetidae > Peromyscus > Peromyscus leucopus. Next base: position 96,164,752 of record NC_051068.1, read on the forward strand.
GCTAAAATAGTTTAAAGAGGGTAAAGATTTAAAAACTTCTACCCATTAATAAGGCAAAAGGCCATACTAGGCAAAAAAAAAAAAAAAAAAAAAAGGACAAAGCATGAAACTGATTCACCGAAAGGGACTAAAATAAGAAAGATAGGTTTATGGTTTTGTCGGTGTTATGTTAATTTCCTTGATGCAAATTATGTTATGAGATCAAAATAAGTACTTCAGAGGGAAACACAACAAAGTCCAACGTGTGAACTAATTCCTGGGTTTCTCATAATCCATTTTGTATAGCCTTTCAGTAGTTCAAAGAAAACGTTTACTATCTATTTCTTGTATGTGTGAGTGTGACGTGGTGTATGTGCATATGTGGGGCTGTACATGTATGAAGAGACCAAAGGATGATGTCTGGTATTCTGCTATATAGCTTTCCACCTTATTCCTTTGAGACAGGGTCTCTCACTGACCTTGGAATCATGCAGTGGGTAGCCAATCCCAATGATCCTCCTGTCTCTGCCCCTTTCCCAGTGCTGAAGTAACAGGCACATGGGGCTATGCACATCTTTTTTTTTTTTTTTTTTTTTTTTTTAATTCACATCCTCTCCTCCTCAGTCTCCATTCAGAAAGGGGCAGGCCTCCCATGGGCTTGAACAAAGCATGGCACATCAAGTTGAGGTAGGAGGGAGCTCCTTCCCCTGCATCAAGGCTGGACGAGGTAATCCAGCATAGCATAGGGAACAGGTTCCCAAAAGCCAGCTAAGTTGCTGTGGATATCACTCTATGTAAATAAAACACTGATGGCCAGTGACCAGGCAGAAAGTATAGGCGGGACAAGGAGAGAAGAGAATTGGGGAAACAGGAAGAAGGAGGAGAGACACTGCAGCCACCGCCAGGACAAGCAGCATGTAAAGATGCTGGTAAGCCACCAGCCATGTGGCAAGGTATAGATTTATAGAAATGGGTTAATTTAAGATATGAGAACAGTTAGCAAGAAGCCTGCCATGGCCATACAGTTTATAGGTGATATAAGTATCTGAGTGATTATTTTATATGTGGATTGTGGGACTGCGGGGTTTGGTGGAACCTGGAGAGAAGCCCTCCAGCAACACTAAGTGACAGGTACAGATCCTGATCTCACTGCTTAGGAGCCTTACAAACAGACCAAGCGACACAACTGTCACAAACATGCAGAGGACACACCTAGGTCGGTCCCATGCAGGCTCCCTAACTGTTGGTCCAGAGTCCATGAGCTCCCACGTGCTCAGGCCAGCTGTCTCTGTGGGTCTCTCCTCCTCCCCCTATCATGACCTTGGCCCCCCTGGCTCATACAATCCCACCTCCCTTTCTTCAGGAGGACTCTAGGAGCTTGGTCCAGTGATTGGCTGAGGATCTCTGCATCTGCTTCCATCAGTTACTAGATGAAGGCTCTGTGATGACAGTTAGGGTAGTCACCAATCTGATTACAGGAGATGGCCAGTTCAGGCACCCTCTCCACTGTTGCTAGGAGTCTTAGCTGGGGTCATCCTTGTGGGTTGCTGGGAGTTTCTCTGGCACTAGGTTTCTCCCTGATCCCAAAATGCCCCCCCCATCAAATCTATCTCTCTCTCTCTCTCTCTCTCTCTCTCTCTCTCTCTCTCCCCCAACCTGCCTCCCTCACCCAGCCCACCAAACCGACTCCCTAAGTTCTCATTCCCTCTCCTCCCCCACCCCCAGTTTACTCGGGAGATCTCTTTTATTTCCCCTTCCCAGGGAAATCCATTATACACATCTTTATATGTGGTTGCTGGGATTTGAACTCAGGTCCTAACGCTCATGCAACAAGTGCTCTTACCCACTGAGCCATGCCTCTAGTCCCCGTTTATTGTATTTTAAAATCGGTTAAATCGTTATGACAAGAAAAGGTGTAAAGGTTTGTTTTAATTTTGAGGATGTGCATTGAAATAACTTTTTATAAGACATTCTGTTATTTAGATACAATTACCAAGGTATTTCCTTGAAAACAGTGACCTACTGTAGGAACTTCTGAAGATAAACATAAACATATATAAAAATCTTGAATGGAGTTACCTTGTAATGTAGCAACACTGCTCCTACTAGACACCACAGGATAACAAACAAAAATCCCCATGCTATGAATGGACAGGAATGGGTTACCTCCTTTGGAGCCGTTGACCAGTGAAGTCCTTTAGAACCCTAAATATTGCACATTAGAACCCCAACTCTTGCCAGTACTCTTGGTTACCTTCCAGAACTTGACAGCAAGACCTTATTGCTAAAGACAAGACTTGGATTATTTAAAGCATCTGTAGAAAGATATGGAAGGAGAAAAGGAGAGGCTTGGTCTGACCTTAGGCAGGACCACGTTTTTTTCACGGCAAGGGGGCAATTTTATCACCCTCGTGTGCAGATGGCCAAAATGCCTACAGAAGAAACTGGGATGTGGCCTCTTATGGGGCAGAAACTACTTCCATAGTCCCTTAGGAAAGCTAGGAAGAGTAGTCTTTCCTGTCTTTCAGCAGGAAACTGTCAAAGACACCACACACTGGAATCAGAGAACATGGGGAAATGAAGCCGGTACTCACCTGACGGCGTCAACTCTACTCGGCAGCTCTTGCAGTGCTGGAAGGTGCTGTGTGCACTATGGGGAGAGAAAAGCTTCACTAACCTTTCCCAGCCCTGAACCCTGTGAGCTACAACCCTGACCAGCCCTGCAGGGCGCACCCACGGGTGCAGCAGTGATAGGAAGGTCATGGCGGAAACAACCGCTTGCTCGTTGAATTTCAAATCCACACTCCAAGTCGAAATCCATACCAGCCCCATTATCAGAGCCAAGAACTTGTGGCTAGAATGGTCACAGGCCTAGAGGGGAACCTACTGTTATTACTCTGCTACATGGACCTGGCATTAAACTGACTCCTAATGACTAATCATTATACTCATAGATTACTGCATCTCTCAACCCTCCTCGGAGAGGCTTCTTTTTGCATTGGATGGCAATTAACACAGAAACTCCTAAGGGGTCAGTGTGCAGAGAACAAGAGACTGAACTGCTCGGCCCTAAACTACACATCTCTATCACACCCCCTCCTCCCATGGTTAGGGGTCCTGGTAGAAGAACCAGAGATGGTGGATGACTACAAGAAAACTATGGGTTTTTTTTTCTTCCTTCCTTCCTCCCTTCCTTCCTTCCTTCCTTCCTTCCTTCCTTCCTTCCTTCCTTCCTTCCTTCCTTCCTTCCTTTCTTTCTTTCTTTCTTTCTTTCTTTTTTCTTTTTTCTTTTATTTTAGCTGAGGATCAAACCCAGGGCCTTGCGCTTGCTAGGCAAGTGCTCTACCACTGAACTAAATTCCCAACCCCGAAAACTTTGTTTCTTGGACATAACAGGGCAGTTGCACATTTGAATTCACAGCAGTGGAGAGAACGTGTGCAAGACCTTGGCAGGCTTTTGCATTGAGAAGGGAGAGGAGCACAAAGTCCCGTCCCTAGCTGAGAAGTTATTTGATAACTGCTGGAAGCAGAGAGGGAGGGGGCAGTTTTCTCTAGGATCGTGTTCCCTAGTGTGTGATGGAAGATTTAGTAAACTTAAACATTCCATTAAAAGGAAAGCAACACAGTCTTGTAGTTTTCAAACAGGTCACACTGTGCTACACTTGAATGTTTTTCTGGGAAAAAAAAAAAAACAGGTATTGAAAATAATCCCATGTGACAGCATTGAGGGATGGGGACAAAGAGTGGCAGCTGGCCATAGGAACAGCACTGTATCAATGAATCATTGCAAAAGTGAGCTCACCATAAAACTGTGGGTTTGGAGGGAATCCCTTCCCTCCCTCTGTCTCCTTTTTCTTTCCTCTCTCCCTTCCTGTGTCCTGATGATGTAACAAGAAGGCCCCCTCCAGAGGCCCATCCTTTGGTCTAGGATTTCCCATCTTCAAGGATCACGGGCCGATAGGTCTGTATTTATTGTAAGTGACATAGTCTGTGGAATGGTTTAACACTGCTCAGATGGACAACACTCAGTGTCTGCATGTATTACAAAATACCAATTAAAACCTTAGTGTGGTGGTATTGTGTTCCCCAAAATATTGTGTACACTAATAAACTTATCTGGGGTCAGAGACAGAACAGCCACTAGATACAAAGGCTAGAAAATGGTGGCACTCACACCTTTAATCCTAGCATTCCAGAGGTAGAGATCCCTCTGGATCTCTGTGAATTCCAAGGCCACATTGGAAACTGCCAGGCATGGTGAGACATGCCTTTCATACCAAGAAGTGAGCCTTTAATCCCAGGGAGTGATGGCAAAAACAGAAAGATGTATAAGGCGTGGAGACCAGAAACTAGAAGCATTTGGCCTGATTGAGCATTTGGCCTGGTGAAGCATTCAGGCTTTTGAACAGCAGTTCAGCTGAGACCCATTCTGGATGAGGACTCAGAGGCCTCCAGTCTGAGGAAACAAGACCAGCTGAGGATGAGGCAAGGTGAGGTAGCTGTGGCTTGTTCTGGTTCTCTGATCTTCCAGTTCACCCCAATATCTGACTGGGTTTTGATTTTATTAATAAGACTCTCTAAGATTCCTGCTACACCTTAGCAAGGAGAGTAAAATCCTGGGAGTTGCATATGTAACCTGCACACAGGAGTCAAGAATCTGTTCAACTTCTGTGAGAAATAAAATAATGTATAAATAAGCTCCTTCTTGAGGCTCATTCTGATGTCTGAGGAACACGCGGTTCTGTGAGATTGCACATTCAAATGAAAAGCCTGACTGTTCAACACTGTCTTTTGCTTTCACAGCTCAGTTCTTTCTTAAAAGTTGAGTATTGTCTCCTATCCAAACCTAAGTTAGAAATGGCAAAAGCAATTGCAAAAGCAGTGTGAGGTCTGTGGTGAAGCAATAATGAAGCCTGCATTTAAAGAGATTTCACAATATCATGTCCTGCCTGTTTTCAGTGATCTGTTTTGGATTTTAAATACTTGTACAATTCTTGGGCCTAAGGATGAAATGAAAGTTTTGTTCTTTAATTTACAAAGGACTGGATACAACAGTTATCTAGAGATTTGTATCAGGTGAATACCGTGGGCGTTGTTGTTGTTAATTGTGGATGTCGCTCTATATAAATAAAACACTGATTGGCCAGTGACCAGGCAGGAAGTATAGGTGGAATAAGGAGAGAGGAGAATTGGAGGAACAGGAAGAAGGAGGGGGAGACACTGCCAGCCACCACCAGGACAAGCAGCATGTAAAGATGCCGGTAAGCCACCAGCCATGTGGCAAGGTATAGATTTATAGAAATGGGTTAATTTAAGATATAAGAACAGTTAGCAAGAAGCCTGCCACAACCATACAGTTTATAAGTAATATAAGCATCTGAGTGATTATTTTATACTTGGACGGTGGGACTGCGGGGCTTGGTGGAACCTGGAGAGAAAAGCTCTCCAGCAACAGTTAATGAATGTTGTTTTGTTTTCAATATCTATTGGGCCTGGAGAGATAGTTCTGGTTAAGAACACTGGCTACTCTGAGGACCTAGGTTTGATTCCCGACATCCATATGGAAACTCACAACCATCTGTAACTCCAGTTCCAGGGAATCCAATGTCCTCTTCTAAACTCCATGGCCACTAAGCATGCATTCACTTGATGCACATATATATGCAAGAAAAATACCCATACATGTAAATATAAAATAATTTAAAATTATATATATATATATATATATATATATATATATATATATATTCTATCAAACTGCTGTGTTTTCAAAGTGAAATGTCCCCCAGTTACTTTGCTTGAAGTCTTGGTCCCTGTCAGATTGCTTTTCTTTGGGAGTCAATGGACTCTTCGGGAGGTTGGGGCTTGGAGTAAGTGGACCCGATAGGTGATATCGGAGTCTTGCTTCCAACCTGAACACTCTGCTTCTTGGTTGTTGCCATGTAACTATCAGCTATTGCATGTTCCTGCTCCCCAACCTCCCCCCAAACCTAAACTAGCCCTTCTATCATGTCCCCACTATTATAGACTTTATTTTCTCAAATTAAATAATATAAAGTAAAGCTTCCTTTAAGTTGTTCCTTGTCAAGTATTTGGTTACAACAATGATAAAAGTAACTAATAAAGGAAATTCCTTCTGAGAAAGTGTGGTCATTGCTGTGCTAAACTTGCCCATGTAATTCACGGGGCTTTGAAACTTCTTTGTGGAGCTGGGCATCCTGGCACACGCCTTTAATTCCAGCAGCTGGGAGGCAGAGGCAGGTGATCTCTGTGAGTTCAAGGCCTGTCTGTTTACATAGCCAGCTCCAAGACATCTAGAGCTGTATAGTGAGACTCTGTCTTGGAAAAACAAAACGACAAACTGCCTTGTGGGAGGAATGTGGGAAAGTTTGGACACATGAGGCACAGAAGCCCCAGACTGCTGTAAGCACAGCTTAGTGAGTAACTATGGTGATTGTAGAAGAACAGAATGAGAATAAAAGGCAGACAGAGAAAAAAAAACAACCCTGTACCCATTAGGTTTCAAGTGGGAATAGAGACTCTCCTGAGGATTGTACCAGACTGTACAATTCTCCCACAGCAATCATTAATGAAGAAAATTTCCCACAGACTTGCCTATGGGCCAATCTAAAGGAGGTTATTTCCCAGCTGAAGTTCCCCCTTCTCAGATGACCCAGCCTCATAGCAAACTGAAAAAAAAAGTCTAAGCAGGACATGCTCCTTCTGCTTTTCTGCCATGGCATAGGTACACTAACAACTCAGTCCCTGTCAGAAGTCCCCCCAATGTTCTTGGGGTCTCTATTGTAAGTTAAACTTCATTTTCACAGGTTTACAGTGGTTTCTTAGGACCTCCCTCCAGGAAATTATGACCTTGCCACACATTGTCTAACTGCATGGCTCTATGGAACTTCTGAGTAGCATTCAGAACCATGTAACGCCTGTTTTCTGCATGCCTACAAAACCAGCACAATATGGTCAACAATGTCAAGTTCTGCTGTCAGCTTGAGATTCAGCCCAGCCCCACTTCATGATGGGCTCTGCTTTAATTCCTGCCTTGAGTTCCTTCTCTGACTTCCCTTCATAATGGACTGTAATTAATAGGTTATGTAAGCCAAAGAAACTCTTTCCTATCCAAGTTGCTTTTGGTTGTTGTCTTTATCATGGGAATAGAAACCAAACTAAGACAGGCAGGACTATCCAAGACTGTTGGAGCCCACATGATGCCACCGTGAGCCTCAGGTGATGGAAATGGACACAGGGTTTGCCCTATGGGGTTTAGGTTACACTTTAGTTCAGTCTTTGCATTTTCCATTATTTTTTTTTGGAATGGGACTACATATTGTATATGTGCTTTTGTTTAACAGAGGTTCACAGTTAAGCGACTGCCTTGACTCTCAGAAAAGACTCTGGACTTTTGAATAGGGTTTCCCTGCAGTGGGGGCTTTTGAAATTGAACTGCATGAATTTTGTGATAGCCATGAGCCCATGGGGTTTTGGGCAAATTGTTACTGTTTGAATGTGAAATGACCCCTAATGGCTCATGTGTTTAAACACTTGCCCACCAGCTGATGGCATCATTTGGGGGAGATTCTTGGATCTTTAGGAGGTTGAACCTACCCGATAGACGTGGATTTCTGGAAGGGATGTGCTTCATGGATTACAGCCCAGTACTGCTCTCAGCCTAGTCTCTCGGCTTCATGGTTGAAGCCCTGAAAAAAACAGCAGCTACACATCTCTGCAACCATGAGCCAAGCTGTACCAGGTTCTGTGTCTTCCCCACCCTGACAGATTCCCCCCTCAGACCATGAACCCAAATAAAGCCTTACGTTTTGTCATATTTTTGGACACAGGGATGAGAAAAGTGATTCACAAGCCACCATAAAAATAGATGGAATGTGTAATTCTTTTTTTTTATAATTTCTTTTCATATTTTGTTTTTATTTTATGTGCACTGGTGTTTTGTCTGCATGTATGTCTGTGTGAGGATGCTGGATCTCCTGGAACTGGAGTTACAGACAGCTAGGAGCTGCCATGTGGGTGCTGAGAATTGAACCTGGGTCCATCTGGAAGAGCAGCCAGTGCTCTTAACCTCTGAGCCATCTCTGCAGCCCCAGAATGTGTAATTCTAAACAGTACATACCTTATTATTATAACCAGCACAAGTACTGGTTTACCCTGAAGAGTTTAGTTTCAAATAAATGTGAGAGGCAATCCTGAAAGATAGTGACATCAACCTTTGGCTAACACGCTAAGTCTGTTTCTGATTATGGGAAAATGCATCTAAAAGCAATCATAGGTCGCCCTATGTTTTTCAGGCTCCCACTGTTCTCTGGGCATTTAGAGCAGATGACTTGTGAGTGATGCGGAGTTCCTGCTTGTTGGCCAGCCGTCAACTACTCAGAATTCCTTCTGATTGGAGTTAGCCTCACTTGATCCTTCCTCATCCATTCATAGGAAAAATGTACAATAAATAAGCATGTGGATTCTAGAAAGAATTAGAAGAGAAGAGGAATGTGGCTGTTTGCCACAGAAGCTTACAAAAGAAAAAAAAGAAAGAAAGAAAGGCCGTGTTTTCCCATTCCTGATAGGAACTGGCTTCCAACTTAACCTTGCATCTGTAATTGTTTTGCTGTTCTCTGCAATCAAGACTGTCATACAACACGCCAAAACCCAACTCATATCTGTGGTGCTTTATTCGGGAAACTAGATATTGTATGATGAAGAAATTCTACTATACTTATATGTAGTCTAGACTGGAAGTTGCTGGAAATTGATAGAGTCACACTTGGAAAAAAAACCACACATGTGAGCATGTGCCCACACATGCTGCTGATACATAGATCAAAAAGAAGTTTAGATGTATAGGACATGCCTTTGCACTTAAAATGTCGTGCATAAAGGACTTACAGTGTTCCTTGCTCATTAAATCAAACCAATGCTTTTCTGCTCCCTTTGTATGGAGCTGCTTTTGTCCTGTTCCTGGACAAAAGTTTAAGCAGCCTTCCTTCAATTTTGCATTTTTGATGATATTTTAAATGTGTGTGTGCTTGTGCGGATGTGTATGGAGGCCAGGATTGATACTGAGTGTCTTCCTCAATCATTCTTGGCCTTATTTTTTGAGACGGGCCTTTCACTGAACCCAGTGCTCACCACTTTGCTAGACTGGTTAACAAGCTCTGAGGAACTGTCTGTCTCAGCCTGCCCCCTTTCCACTCCTGTGAGCACTGACGACATATACACGTTGCCATACCCTACATGTTTGTTTGTTTTTTTTTTCCTCGTATGTTTGTTTTTCCCCATGGGTTCTGGGAATCCAAAATCAGGTCCTAATTTTTGCATGGTAGGTATCTAACCAATTGCGCCATCTGCATTTTGGGCTACTCATAATTGAGAAACAGTCACTAGGTTATTTAATCCTCAGTCTCTATTCAAAATGAGGTTTCATTCTGCTTCTGCTAAAAAATGCAGGCTCCTTTTCCTGCCTGATCTCCATGACTGTGTCATGAGAAGTGTAGGAGGTGGATCCTGAAGGTCACGAGTATGGTGCAGCCTTCCCTGTGCAGATGCCCCATTCTGTCCAATCAGGCGTGAGGCACGCCCAGGCCTGGAGTACATGCAGAAGAGGATTTAATGGAAGCAGTTTGTTATGGTTTGATTACGAAACATCTCCACATTCTCAAGGGTTGAAGACTTGCTCCCTAATTCTTTTCATTAAGGTTTATTTATTTACACAGTATTCTGTGTGCATATTTGCCTGCATGTCAGAAGAAGGCACCAGATCCCATTATTGATGGTTGTGAGCCACCATGTGGTTGCTGGGAATTGAACTCAGGGCCTCTGGAAGAGCAGTCAATGCACTTAACCTCTGAGCCATCGCTCCATCCCCTGCTCCCTAACTCTTGATGTTGTTTTGGAAGATGGAAACTTGATGAGGTGGGCCCAGCTGAAATTAAATCACTGTGGATATGCCTTTGAAGCTTGCAGCTTGTCTCTGGACACTTGCCATCTCTCTGCTTCCTCTCAGTCATCAGGCCACCATCAGCATTATCTCTCAAGTTTCCACAACAGTCCATTTAGCCCTGAAAACTCAATAACTTTTCTAGTCCAGAGTTCCAAACTCCTTTCATAATCCTCCCCAGATTGACAGGGTCATGTCTTTCTCAATAATACCACCTAATCCTGGTACCATCTCCTAGCTTAGTTTGTTTTCTCTTGCTGTGGTAATGATCAGGACCCAAAGCAACTGTGGTAGATTATAACCAAAAGGGGAGGAAGGATTTATTTCACCTGGAAGGTTTCAGTAGTCCCCCATCAGGAGAAGTCAGGGCAGGAACTCAAGGCAGGAACTGAAGCAGAGACATGGAGGGACATTGCTTACTGGCTGCTATCCCTGGCTTGTTCCATCTGATTGCTTTTCCTAGGCCCTCTTCCCAGGGATGGCACCAGCCACAGTAGACTAGGCCCTTCCACATCAATCACCAACTAAGAAATGGTACAACAGGCTTGCCCACAAGCCAAGCTGACGGGAGCATTTTCTCAGTTGTGGTTTCCTCTTTCAAAATGATGCTAGCTTGTGTCGAGTTGACAAAGACTGACCAGCAAAGACATGCTATGGTTTGCTTAACAGTTTAACCAGTTAAAGATATACAGTTTGTTTCTTGTTTTTAATATTCTGAATAAACTTACTCTAAAGACAAGATTTTTGTGAGAACCTAAGTCTTTAAACTTCCGTAGGCTATATATGTACTGTGTACTTGTATAGTTGAGTGCCTGGTTTCTAAACAAACTGACATGATGTTTTCCAGAGCATCCATACCATTTTATATCCTCACCATCAGTGTATGCATAATCTACTCCTCCCGGCCCTTGCTGGCATCTGGTGTTCTATTTTTATTCTATGCCTCTTGATATATTTAAAGTGGTAATTCATTTGGTTCTAATTTGCATTTCCCTAATGTTCAGCGATGTTGAACACAATTGTATAAGTTGATTGACCATCTGGGTATCTCTTCCTGGCTAAATGTCTTTTAAAAAGTGAGTATTTATTTATTTTAAGTGTATGAGTGTATTGCCTGCATGCATATGCACCATGTGGTTTCCTGGTACCCACAGAGGTAAGAAGAGGGATCAGATAACCTGGAACTGGACTTACAGATAGTTGTGAGTCACCATGTGTCTCTGGAAACTGAACCTGTGTTTTCTACAACAAATGCTCTTAACCGCTCAGCCATCTCCCCATTCTCCCTAAATGTTTTTTGTATCTTGTCTGTGTTCTAGCTAAATTGTTTGGAATCTTTTACTGCTGATTTTAAAGATTTTTTTTTAAATTAGGATTAGGCTTATTTGTAAAAGGCCCAATTTCCTTTGTTTTAAATACTTTAAAGTTTATTCTCCCATGTAATAGAAACCTAGGAGTGGGAACCCTCTGGTCATGTATGGAGAGAATTCTGTCTCTTTACTCTGTGCTGTTTCCATTATTGGAAATTTTTGCCCCCAAGTGGCTTCCAGAGTTCTAGTCATTCCATTTGTAGTTCAGGAAACAAGCAAGTTTTCCTTCTTCAAGGAAATAAGTTAGAAAGAGGGCGAAGGTGGCTGCTTTCATAGACCCTATTTACAAATCTTCTGTTGCATGTTTTACACTTCCGTAGGGTAAAGACATGATAAAAATGATAGCCACTGAAATTATTATGTATTCATTATAAAAGAGTTTAAAGAACTCAAAGATGTAAATAGAGAAGATTTAAAATCCCCATTATTACATCTTCCAGAAGTAATCATTGTTAATAGTTTAGAATATTTTCTGCTATGATTTTAGGAAATCATTGAAATTTAATTTAAATATTTATCCTTTTGAATACATAGGACTGCAATTAGTAAATACATTCTTTTTTGCAGTCATCACCATGATTCAGGTTTGTAATCCTTCCATTCCCAGTTCTGAGGTTTCTGTGGGGATTCCAGTACTCGCCTCACTCTCGGGGTGGGTGTGTGGTTTCCACCTTTCTCCCCAGCTTGTTATTGTGTTCTCTTAACACGTCCTTTTTCAGAGGGAAAATTTGAACATGGAGGAAGGGCACATTTTACTATTGGGATCATGCTTTTGGTATAAAGTAACAGTTAATATTTTACATGTGGAAATCAAGACATCCTCTCTTCCCTCATCTCCCATGTCCAATTCATTCCCTGGTCATGTCAACACCACCTTTAAAAATGTCTCTCTCTATTCTTTTCTCCGTTTTACAGTTATTATCAAGATTCAAAACACCATTATTGCTGACACAATTAGTCTCTCTTCTCATGCCATGTGACCTCTTACCTAACTGCTTCCAAAGGTTCCCCACCATACTTTAAATAAAATTCAGTTTCCATCATCATCTGTAAGAACCTGCCATATTTGGCTTATCTGTGTCTGATGGCACCTTGATGCTCTGACCTCTGACCTTCCTCCTTCTCACCCCAGTCCACTAAACTAAGTCCACACTCATTTCTCTTCATGCTCCAACTACACAGGCCCCCTCTCTCATCAGATCCTTGCGTGTGCTGATCTCTCCTCTAATGTCCACAGAGCTAACATCTCTGACTCAGGACTCAGGTCATGCTGACGATCCCAAGATGCTTCACTGATTGATCACCATGCTGAACGTAGCCTACTTCTCTCCCATCACCTTGCACCTGTCAACTTTACTAAATTGTTATTAACTCCATCTCCCTACCCTGGAGGGGTCTGTCAAGGCTGTGGCCTTTCCTGCCATTCACACTACTGCATCTTTAGCACCCAGCACTTTGGAACCACTAAATGTTCGTTAAATATTGAGCACTTCCATCTTTTCTTTATCAAAAAATTAATTTCTTTTTGAGTCCTCACCTGCATTTGCAATAATGCTAATTAATTCAAATAACAATTACAACTCATTTTTATTTCTGATGAGTTCAATCCTTAGTTTAGTCACATGCTTATTCATGTTGCCTTTAGTACACAAATATAATATAAGATGAATTATGTCTCAGCCACATCTTGATGCTAACTGCAGAATCAGTAACAGCAAAGGTACCATTATTGCATTTTTGCTTCAAAAATCATGTAAGTTTGTATCTCCCACTTCACCAATAGTTCTCTGGAGTGTCTAGGCGAGTCCAGACCGGTTTCCACAGCTTTGTGTCTTGTTCTGTTAAAAGAATACAATATGAACTTTCCTCACCAGGATGCAATGTAAAATTGCTTCTATTTATTACAAGTATTGCAAGATTTTTGTGTCTTTAATAGTGTGGAACCCCACAGCTATCATATGAGGACATCAAAGACCTCGAGTCTATTGAACAAAAAATAAAAATAGACAACTTATGGAAGTCCTAAATAATCAGCATATAAGTGAAGAGATATACTATATCATCTGTAATCAAACAACTTCAAATTAAAACAACAAAGAAAATTAGTTAACACCAAGTACTAGTTAATATGAAGAGAAATCGAACCTCCCTCACTGGTGAGAATATCAATTCATAATATTTAGTGAAATTAATTTCAGATATATGCTCTCAACAAAAGAATACGTTAAGAAATGTTTGTCTTTAGGGAGTTTTTCTTGGTCATAAAATGTACAGATTTAGATAGTATAAGTCTGTTCTCAACCTTCCTAATGCTGTGACCCTTTAATACAGTTCCTCATGATGTGGTGACCCCCAACCATAAAATTATTTTGTTTCTTCTTCACTACTGTAATTTTGCTACTGTTATGAATCATAGTGTAAATACCTGTGTTTTTGGATGGTCTTAGGTGACCCCTGTGAAAGGGTCATTTGACCTCCCAAAGGGGTCACTACCCAGAGGTTGAGAACCACTCATAGAGTGAAGAGACATAGTTAACAAGAGATACACAAAGCAGATGCTGATGTGACAACATACTGTCTCACAGTAGGGTTTTATTTTTTTTTTGTAAGTACTCTCTAAAATAGTGATGAAGGAATGGCATCATAAGTATATGAGCCAGCAATCTTGTTATTTATTATCATCAATCTTTATGTACTGTGCATAACTCCAACTGCTTTACTCTTGTATGACTGACAGCACATTAGGTTTGTTTACATATCACCAGCACTAATGCTGTGTTTAGATGTTACCGCTATGATGTCTTCAGGTGTGATGGTTAATCTTCATTGTCAGTTTGATTAGGTTAAGAAACAGGGAAGGCATCATCATGTTGGGATGTGCATGAGAGGGTGTTTCCAGAGATGGTCGACAGAGGGAAGAAAACGTACCATGCATGTTGGGGGCAGCATCCCACAGACGGGATCTTGTTGGAAACACAAACAGAAAAAGGAGAAAGCAAGCTGAGTGGCAGCAGTATCTTCTCTTTGTGCTTCCTATTCTGATGAAAGGTGAAAAGCAGCTTTCCAATGATGCAGACAAAAGCTGGTCCCACCCCTATGCCTTCCCTACCATGCTGGTTCACAACCATCCATAATGCCCTCTTTTGATCTCCTTTGGCACCAAGAACCCACATGGCAAGCAGATATACATGTAGCCAAAACACCCACACATAAAGTAAATGAATAAATCTAATAAAAAGTTTAAAAAGTAATGTGCATTCAAAGCACATGCACCATAAAGAAAACAATATATCTCAAAGCCTAGGGAAATACAGTGACTATATTAAAATGACCATCTCAGAGGAGAAGGACAAGGCAAACGGGGTTAAGAGGACTGGGGACAAGTCATGAAATAAAATAAAGGAGAATCGGAGAGGCTCAGCATAGAGTCTGAAGTCTGTGTACCTGAGAGCCATGTGATCATGAATAATGCATGCATACCCCAATTTTCAGGAGGAATACTTAAGTAATGTTCCCAGCAAAAGCATGCACAGATTTTTAAAACAGATTCTGGCAAGATGTAAATGGCCTTATGTAGAGGGCACATAGATAGCTGACTGACACAAATCTTTCAGTATATTGTTCCACCAACATATTTGAAATTAAGTTGCATGATGCAATCAGTCTAGAAAAAAGTTTTAAAAAATTGAAATATGGTTATTTGGTACTCAAAAAGAAATGCTCTGTAAATCTAGAAAATACAAAGATACTTTATCAAAAATTGTCTTTCTTGAGACTCACGCAATTTGCCTGATAGTAGTTTTTAAATCACTAATTAAATTTGTTTTTTGTTGTTATTTCATTGCACACACTTGCAGAATAAACCTTTAGTTTAAAAAAAATCTGTCATTAATTGTGAGAACAATATTCTGCAAAGTGTTGCTCTTTAGTAATTGTTATATGCATAACATCCCAAGTTATTTGATTATATTTGTGTTAGTGGTATTAAATCATCATAGGCCCTTTAACAAGGTCTTCTAAGTATTATGTCATTTCTGCCCATATTATTATTAATAACTCATAGCAGTGCTAACTGTACAATGAAATAAAGGCTGAGGAGTACAGGCTGTAGGACTCCAAGGCTGCTGCTGCTTGGCCATGCAGCTTCATATGGGGGCTTTCAGTGATGTTTCTCTTGGCTTAAAAAGAGTGTTTCCTATAACTACATTTTTTTTTATTATTAAGAAATTTTCTATTCATTTTACATACCAACTACAGATTCCCCCTCCCTCTTCCCACCCCCTAGCCTTCCCCCTCAACCCATCCCCCATTCCCACCTGCTCCAAGGCAAGGTCTCCCATGGGGAGTCAGCAAAGCCTGGTACATTCAGTTGAGGCAGGTCCAAGGCCCTCTCCCCTGCACCAAGGCTGCCCAAGGTATCACTTCTTAGGCACTGGGCTCCAAAAAGCCAGCTCCTGCACCAGGGACAGATCCCAAATCCCCTGCCTGGGGGCCCCCCAAACAGTTCAAGTTAAACAACTCTCTTGAATCTCCAGAGGGCCTAGTCCAGTCCCATGAGGGCTCCACAGCTATTGATCCACAGTTTATGGATTTCCACTAGTGTGGCTGGTCATCTCTGTATGTTTCTAGACATCAAAATACCAAACAATCCAATTTAAAAAATGGACTACAGAGCTAAACAGAGAATTCTCAACAGAAGAATCTCAAATGGCTGAAAGACATTTAAGGAATTGCTCAACATCCTTAGTCATCAGGGAAATGCAAATCAAAGTGACTCTGAGATACTTGTCAGAATAACTATGATCAAAAACACTGAAGACAGCTTATGTTGGAGAGGATGTGGAGCAAGGGGAGCATCCCTCCACTGTTGGTGGGAATGCAAATTTGTACAGCCATAACTACATTTTCTAATTTCTTTTCTTCTCTTACACATTAGAAGTAGCATGCTCTTCTGTGAATTTTAAATAATTACTTTAAATAATAGCCTCTAAATTTTGTACTGCTTATACCAAGATGTTTTAGAGCAAATCAAAAGGGTTACTAGTAGTGTGACTAAAATACATGTATTTTTAATGTTTCCTGTTTATGAATTCTATGATTTCTCTATGCAATATATTTAGTTCTTTGCCAGCTTAAGGAAGTCGGCTCCCCCTTCAGCCCAGGTGTGACCAGCAGCTGAGAGAGGTGGGCCAGCTGCCTCCGCTTCAGGCAGCTTCACCGTGATTTCTCCAGATCCCTATAAATATTGCATGAAAAACATTGGAAAGAAATGTATTAATATGCTCAGAACATTTGTGTGCTGGTAAAGATGGTAAAGTCCATGGTCAACAAGAGTCTATTACTTTGTTGTTACTATTGTTTATTATTGCCATTATTGGTAGGTATGATTTATCTTAGGAATTATAAAATCAATGTCTGTCCTGATTAGCAGAAGTCAAGCAGGCATAGAAAGATGACAGGCAAGCGGGAAAGAATAATTGTACCCATCATGGGGTGACAATAGAAAATTAAATTAAAACAGAATATTTCAGAGAAATGAACCACAAACTGCTCCAACAATCCTTTATAGTAATTGGGTAAAACCTGAGTAGGTATCAGTTTTATGGTCTACATTTCCCAAACTAGATTGAGCAAGATATCTTTGAGAGTTTTTCATTCATAAGTATTTGGAAGGGAGAAAGTGAATTCACCTAGGCATTGTATTCTGTCCCACCAGCCAGCTCACAAGTAACCACATAGAGACTTATTATTAATTATAAATGCTCACCTGATAGCTTAGGCTTGTTACTAACGTGCTGTGGGATGGTCTGTATGTCAAATCTGTTGCTCTGATTGGTCAATAAATAAAACACTGATTGGCCAGTGGCCAGGCAGGAGGAACTCTAGGTGGGACAAAGATGAGAAGAATTCTGGGAAGTGGAAGGCTGAGTCAGAGAAACTGCCAGCTGCCACCATGATAAGACGCATGTGAAGACACGGGTAAGCCACGAGCCATATGGCAAGGTATACATTTATGGGAATGGATTAATTTAAGCTATAAGAACAGTTAGCAAGAAGCCTGCCACGGCCATACAGTTTGTAAGCAATATAAGTCTCTGTGTTTGCTTGGTTGGGTCTGAGTAGCTGTGGGACTGGCGGGTGACAGAGATTTGTCCTGCCTATGGGCAAGGCAGGAAAACTCTAGCTACACTAACCAGCTCTTACAATTTAAATTAACCCATATTTCTTATCTACATTCTACCACGTGGGGGTACCTTCCTTCAGTACAACATATTTCTCTTCCTTCTCCCTGTGTCTCCTGATGACTAGGCCCTTCTTCATCCTCAAGTTCTCTTCCTGTTTGCAAGTCCCACCTAACCTCTTCTTGCCTAGCTATTGGCCATTTAACTCTTTATTTAAGCCAATAAGACCAACACATCTTCACAGTGTACAAAAAGACCGTTCCACAACAAATTCCTTTATCTGAAAAAGCTGAGGAATTCTGAAATAACAAAGTTATACTTAATGTTTGATGTCTGAGTCTTTAACATGATGGAATTATTTGTGGTTCCAGAAGAAAACTACAACATACATTTTTTAAAAAATATGCTTAACTATGTATACTTTGTTTTACTTATAAAAGCATCTATTGATTTCTATCAATCACAAGTATTTCTCCTGAGTAAACTTACTCCCTTAAAAGACACTATTACAAAAACTATATACTATCTTTGAATCCTACATACTGTTTGGAAATAGTAATCTCTCCATTCCACCCAGGCTCTGGTTTTATCCTAAAGATACAGTTGGTGGAAGTATGGTGGTCAAAGTACACAAGCATGTATGTATACTTTTCTATCCAGAATAAGAGAGGGTTATTTAGGGAGTGGTATGATCATAGTGCATTGTAAACAAATATGATATGGTACAATTTTTTAAAAATATCTTTTATAAATAAAAATTTTGTTAAAGATCCGTAGAGCTATGTGAAACTGAAGACAAATTCCATATCTGCTACCCCAGCACATTCCCTTTGCAAAATCTGGCTGTAAAAGGTCTTCCTTAAAGCTTTGAAACAAACAATGGCAGTCCAGGGAGCCATTCTGAGTGTACTTACAGCCTGCGTGGCCATGAGAAATCCAAACACCAAGCTCTCTAGGGGCTCAGGTTTGTTCCTTTGGCCACTGTGGAGAGGTAATGCAGCTATGGATGCCAATACAAGTTGTGGAACCAAAGAGAGCTGTGTGAAGAGAAGATTCTCAAGGACCAGATGTCCTCTCCCCTGTGAAAAAGGTCTCTTGTCAGTATGGAAGAAGACGACACTGGAGACCATCACCTGCTCAGAGGTGACATTGAACAGTGTGGAAAAGTTGAAGTGACTGAGATCCTAAGAGGGGCTCTGCTTGTCCTGCATCTGATGTCCATGGATGAGATTGTCATTCAGAAATACCACGTTATGAATGGTCACAGCTGTGAAGTCAGAAAAACCCCATCTAAGCAAGAGATGCCTCATGCTTCATCTAACCTAAGAGGTAAAAGTGGTTTAAAAAACGTTGCTGGTAGTTGTGAATGTGGTTTGGTGGCGATGACAGTTTTGGTCATGGAGGACACTTTAGTGCTGAAAATGGCTTTGACAGCAGCTATGGTGGTGGATATGGCAGCAGGGGAGATGGCTAAAATGGAGGTGATAATGACAGAAGCCATTCTGGAGGTGCCGGAAGCTATTATGCTTTTGGCAATCACAATCATCAAATTTGCAAAGGGAGGAAACTTTGGGGGGCACAGAAGCTGTGTCAGTTCCTGTGGTGGAGGTCAAGTCTTTGCTAAGTCACAAAGCCAAAGTGGTCCAGCTGTGTCTGCAGCAGTGGAAGGAGGTTCTAGTTACTGCCAGGAAACAGCTAAGCAGGGTAGGAGAGCAGACAAATGACAGGAAAGCTTACCGGTTACAACAGGCTCCCGAAGTCAGCCAAGCACAGTGGTGGCAGGGCCAGCTGCTACATAGAAGACATACTTCAGTCAACACTTTCATGTTTGGTCAAAAAATCTCTAGGACCATATTTGGGATGGATTATGTAACAGGTTATTGGAGTTTGTGTTCTGAGGACAGTGTAAAGCATTCCATCAAAGGTATTCATGCAGACTTTTTCACTTACACTGTGGATTGCTAAATATCATAGTCTGGTCATGTCTCTGAATAAATGTATCTTTTAAAAATGGGAAGCATAGTATAATTAATCCTGTACGTTTTTAATGTAGAGCTGATTTTATAAGGATGTAGAGCAAAGTGTCCTTACAACAGAATTCAGACAGGTATGAGCACATCTCTGGGTCCTGCCAAGGCCTGGAAAGGAGAACTGGGTGGTGGGTGGAGCCCTGTTTGCACTCACAACAGCCGGTGTACTCACAGATGAATTCTAGGGAGAAAGCACAATGAATAAATACAAAGCCCCTTTCATCACACCGTTGACAATTACCCGGAAGCTTGGTTTCATTGATATCAGAGCTTAGGCTCCAAGGGAGAATGGCTTCCATAACTTGGTCATGAATATATCAAACATCTCTGTGTTAAGGCCTGGAGAGTGGATTCCTCACGGCCCTGCTGCCGACGAGCAGAGCAGTGGAGGGCATGATGCAGTCATCGAGATGACTGAGTTTGTGAGCACAGAGGAAGGCCTCTGAGAATGCACAGAAGTACTCAGTGTGGTTGAGGAGGGACAGCAGGCCTTGTAGTTCAGGACAGAGGGACATTTTGTTAGTGTGCCATTCTTTGACTGGACTAGAATGGCCATACGAAAGCCAGGTTCGTTGTGGATCAAGGTCTTATTCTAGTGCAGTCTGAGCTACAAAGATCAGTTCCTGTCCTAGGACGACGGCTAACGGATGACACAGTGACAAAGACATAGGAAACTCCAGGGGCAGATCCTGGGAGGCTGAGCCTGGGCCCGCCTTGTTTTCTATCCCTAACATTTAGCATCCCACTGAACAGGTGTAAACAAATGCAAATACATGCTTCATGAAACCCAGTGCCTTGGTTACAGTGAGACAGTCCAAGGCCACTGCCGGCTGGCAGAAAACCACTGAATTATGATAGAAACAAGAATGAACCTGCAGACTGCTGTAAGCTCTTTAGAGGTCAGAAACTGACCGAAACTCCTGAAAACAATTAAAGGTTTTACGCAGACTATCTGCAATCTACGCAAGTGTGATGGGATGTTGTGAGCACAGGCTACAGTTTTAGTGACCTGGGCAATGGTTAGCCCAAAGAACATAAAAAAGGAGGAAGATCTTTGGTAGAAAATTAAGAATGTGAGAGTCAGAAGCATGCTGGAATTGAGCATGATGAAGTGTGAGTCTGAGAACTAAATTCAGCCTCCACGTTTTAGTCACTTACCATAATCAAAATGTTACTCTGGTGCACACATTCATGCAGGTAATTGTCTTGAGGAGGAAGGGAGTATGTTAGCAACACACTAATAGCTTACTGTTTACCAGACTTGCAGCACATTAACTCATTTGGTTCTTGAAATGGTCTTGAGTTAGTGACTAATAACTCTTCTGCAGATGGAGAAAGATGAATTGAATTAACTCATCCAAGGACATTGACCAGTGAGGAGCAAAGGGAGCTTTTCAACATGGGGAGGGGGGCAGTTAGCAGTCTAGCTTTGAACTGGGCCATAGTCTGTGTCTTCATGTAGCAAGAAGTGAGTGAGATACCTCTGAATTACACTTCCAAGACTAGATGGTGAGGACAAATGAGCAACTAAATTGTTAAATTTCTTCTTTAAGGGGGGTGGGGGGGGAAGCATTTGTACAAAACTGTGAGGTGCTGAGCTCAGATTGTCATATACCATAGTGGGAATGTACAACTCCAGCGTTCCTACAAAGACGGAAGGCAGACAGGGAGAATCCCTGGAAGCTCATGGGCCAGCTAGCCTGGTGGAAACAAACAACGGTGAGCGAGAGACCTTGTCTCAAACAAACTGAAAGTGAGAACTGAAACCTGAGATTGTCTTCTGATCTCCACACATGTGAAAATACACATACACACCATATCACATTCATACATATAATACACCCACATACACAAAGGTAAAAATGTATTTTCTTATGCGACTTGGACTATCATAAACATCCAAATTGAGGCAGCCGACACTAGGTGTTAAGACTGTTGGGTAAAATTTGGGTCAGACCATACCTTTTGTCACCTACCAAGGGACCTTAGATAAGTCAGTGACCCACTCCAAGCCACTTTCATAAGATTAGACTGTGATATGGCTATCACAGCAGAGTTTAAAATAGCAAAGTAATGCTTTAATGGATAGTGCAGTTAAGATATGACTCATGAAAACTAAAATTACACTATTAAATAAACAAGGCTGTTTTGCTACTGATGCAAATGTCTGGGTTGGTCTTTAACAGACTAAACCCTAGGAAACTGAGGGAAGTTGAAAAGAAGCCCACAATCAGCACTGCAGTGAGAAGGCAGCCTGCTGCCTCCAGAACCTCTGACATTCTCCTCCTAACAGTGTGGGGTGGTGGAGGAGGGCCTGCGGACGGTGCCCACCCAGACAATGCCCATTATTGTTCGTTTCTCGGTCAGTGAGGCAGTGTCTCTAAGAGTGTTCTTTTCTTCTTTTCAGTTCTAAACCATACTATCTGTTGTAACACTACTTAAACATTCATGCACTATTAACATTTCCCCCACCAAGGACGTAAAAGGAGATATTTAGCTTTAGGATAGCATTTCTTAGCTGCAAGGGGGACTTTGAATGCTACACTTGTACTGATCCACCACAAGTTTTCTATGCACTTCTGGAACAACAGTGCTTAAAAACTTTTAGCTTTACTGGAATTATTTATTTTACTAGAATATTGCCTTTTTCAATTTAAGAAGATAATAAGAGACTTACATGGACACTGTGATTCTCTCTCAGTATTTTGAACAAAGAAATCTATGGAGTCTCACATTTTTCAGAAAACTATCCACGAGCTTACAAAAAAAATAAGTTTGCAATGCTTCTTAAACATTATTTAGAGGAAACTTCAAAAATAAAAAGATATATGTGGCAATTATGATTCTTATAATATGATAGGACTCATGTAAAATTAGAGCACCATAAAGAAGGATCTTTGATTTTTAGAAAAACACAGAGCCACGGTTACACATTCCACATGAACTGTCACCAGCAGCAAGATGTAGCAACAGGCACTTTGTCCTGGAATCAAGTGCTTTTTACTTTTAACTTTCCAGACAATATTTAACAAGATTCAGCCTCTGTAGTTTTCCTTGAGAGACAGAGCAAAATCTTTCTTTTGTTCTTACTCCAGGTCTCCTTGTTGACTCAGGACCTCCTGGCTGCAGGCTGAAGAGACAAAAGGTATGTGCAGATTGTGTGCAAACGGAGGGAGGGAGAAACAGAAGAAAGCCCAACGTTCAATACGGGGGTGTTTGCACATCTGCCTTTCGTAGTACAGTAAGACTTGGTCCAAGAAAAGCATCACTATTAGTGGTTATCCAATCAGAAAAGAGGGCCCACCCAAGGAAGTTCAATAGCAGGAATTTAATATAGGATCCTGTTGCAGAAATTCTAAAACCAGGGTCACCACACCTTTTGCCCATAATGTTCTTGCTACAGGTGCTGGTTTTTGTTTTGTTTTCATTCAAGAAAGAAAAAGATAAACATATTTTTCAGTTGCTTTTTTCTTTTTCTTGGTTTTTCGAGACAGGTTTTCTCTGTGTAGTTTTGGTGCCTGGCCTGGATCTCTGTCTATAGACCAGGCTGGCCTCGAATTCACAGAGATCCACCGGCCTCTGCCTCCCGAGTACTGAGATTCAAGGCGTGGGCCACCACCTCCCGGCTCAGTTGCTTTTTTCTTAGGAATATTATGTTTCATGTATATCCTTTAAAAAATTCTTGACACAGTTATTCTAGAACCATTTACGTATCCATTTATCGTTTGGCTGTACTGGGGACCCAGGGTGTTGTGTATGGAAGCCAAACACTACCCTGAACTATACAACCCCAGAACTTATTTTTCCTATGCAACCCATGCTGTAAAATACCACAAATATCAGGAAATCAAAAATTCTCATGCTAGAAATGAAAAATTATAAAAAATATTAAAGAACATCATCCTGAGCACTTATAGATAATACTTCTTAATTTTAAAATTTAACAGAAAATCTTGTACAGAATTGTACAATCTTGTCACCAGCTCTCTTCCTTTCGTTATGCACATTTTTCTTCCCACTTATAAAATATTCTTTAAAAAAATTAGGTTAAAAAACTTTAGAAATGCTCTTTGTAGTAGGACTTTTTAAAAATATTCTAAATCATTTTCTTTTTCCTTTTCCTGATGTTAGACATTGAGTTTTCCCACTGTGACTTCAAATAATGCTACAATGTAATACTCTTGCTTTAAAATAGACCCCTTCCTTCTTCAGTTATTCATTTTTAAAAATTTATATTAATTACCAAAATAAAATAATCCACAAGTGTAACTGGTTAAAAGTCCGAGGTCCCTTCCGGGGCTTAAAATTCCACCAATCCCCGGGCTCAAAAACTCACCAAAACCTGAGCTTGAAATCCCACCAATCCCTGAGCTCATCTCAAGCTCAGGACTTGAAATTCCACCAATCCCCACCCTGGATATCTCCCTCCAAGAAACCCCATATAAGTCTGCCTCCTACTCAGCTCTTCGCTGCTTCTCTCCCAAGCAGAGGCAGCCACCCTCATGTGTGTCTCCCAATAAATCTCTCGTGTGAGATGTGTTGTGTGGTGTGATGTTGTGGTATTCCTTGGCTCCCAGTTGCTAGGATACCTTTCCCTTCAGAGCTGCAGCACTCCCATGTTTTTATGCCTTGCTTTATTTGTCTTCATAACTTTTACCATCACCCAACTTCTAATTTGTGTATTGATGTGTGGTGGTTTGAATGAGAAATGTCCCCCATTGGCTCAGGTGTTGGAACACTTGGTCCCTCCTTTGTGGTGCTGTTGGGGAGGGCTTAGGAGGTGTGGCCTTGCTGGAGGAAGTACATCACTGGAGGCAGGATTGGAGAGTTTTGTATCCTCACTTTACTCTAGTTCTCTCCCTCTGCTTTATAGTTGATGTGACCATTCAGTTTCCTGCTCTGCCTTCTACGCCTGCCAGTTGCCATGGCTTCCAGCTGTGATGGACGCTCATCTCTGGAATCATAGCCCAAATAAACTCTTCCTTCTATAAGTTGCCTTTGTCATGGTATTTTATCACAGTGACAGAAAAGTAACATATACAGGATGCATATGTGTATATGCAGATCTAAATATACAAATTTTTATATTTACTGTATGCTACTCTTCACTAGATTCTGAAAACAGGACATTTCTTTTATCCTTTGCTTTACTTGCTGCCTGGTATACAGCAAGTACTTAATAGATGCACCTTTCTTGGATGAATAAATATTAAATGGTACAGAGTATAGATCTTTCCTTTTTAGATTTCATAAACTATAATAGATACACTTACTTAAAACTCAATAAATAAACCTTTTTAGAAAAACCTTTCAGGCTGGTGAGATGGATCAGTGGCTGCTTGCAAGTGGGCTTGAGGAACTGAGTTTGAGTGTAGGATCCCATAAGGTGGTAGGATAGACTCAGATCGGAGAACAAGTGCTATCCTCTGGTCACCACAACAATACAATGGAACAGGTCTATGAATACACACATGACATAAACAAAATAAAACCTTTGTGGTTTTCAGAGGTCATATTTTTATCATCCCCTGAGAAAAAATGTGTAAAGTACTCAATCTATGGCTAAGTCCATGCAGGAAAAAAAATATAAATCCCAATGCTTACAGGAAAAGTAAGGTATTCCTAGTTTCTTTGTAAACAAATTAAATAGTTTTATCTTAAATATGAAAAGGACTAATCTCATTAAACTAAGTAGCGTTGCTAATGATTTTAGAATGTGGTTGACTTGATAGTCATGAAAATTCACAAGTATGTTTTTCATTTAATACAGGCTACACTTACCATATTCTTAATAAGCAAATTGAATGTTCCACATTATAAAATTATTCTTGAACAATAGTAATTCAGATCTTCCCAACAGAAGTCAGTCTCGGTGAGTCAAAGATGAACTTTTTGTGCTTTGTTTCATGTTATTCTTCCTGTTATTGGTGAGACAGGGCCCTTGGTAGCCCGGGTACTCTGGAACTAGCTATGTTACAGAGAATTGAATTACTTGAATTACTAACCCCCCTACCTCTGTCACCCGAGAATTAGAACCATAAGCATGTGCCACCGTGCCTCAGTTTATACTCTTGTATAAAGAAGAAATAACTTGTCAGAATCAACTTCTGTCCTGGTTTTATACTTACTGCCCTCCAGTCATAATGATGCATTTGTCACAGCATTTAAAAGACGTTCCAGGCTGGAATGGGAATGGCATTTTAGAGTTGGGAGAGTGAGAAAAACTGTAACAGCAGGTTCAGAAGTGATGGACTTTTACCTTATGAAGGGACTTGTATACTGTAATAAAAACTATGATAAAAAAAAAAACAGACGTTCCCAGACAAAGTTAAATGAAAGAATGAAACAGATTTCAAACATGTGTTTATTAACATCCACAGCTGAGTTCATTGTTAGCAGCTGGACCTCCAAAGCAGAACAGTGAGCTTAAGTACACAACACACAGAACAACTGCTTTCTAATTTGTAAAAGAAACTACAGATTTGGTTGGAAACTACAGATTCAGTTGGAAGACTCTGTGGTCCCCATCATGGCTCCAGTCAAAGCCTCGGCTTGGTGAGTCACTGGCAGGTGACCATCCCTAGTCCAGTTCTGTTCTCTGTATCCTTTGTCCTCCCTTCCATAGACATGGTGGCACCTTGCCAGCACAGTCATACTGTGTATGCACATGCATGCCCAGCTCTGGACTGGGGATAAAGTTATTGTTCTGTTGTTTAATGTTGGCAACTTAGCTTTACTAAAAGATCCAGGTATAATCATTTCCCTGAAACAATTATAATAGCTGCTCACCACCACAGCAGGCCATATGAATAAAAAGTACTCACTTTTTTTTTTCATCCTAAAATGCCCACCATGGGATACAAACAATTACTTTTACCATCTTGGGAAAGTATGAAGAACTCTTCTGTATAGTTTTGCCTCTGAAAAAGATATTTAAATCAAAAGACAGAAAAACCTACCAAGAATGAGAATGTCGACTCAATAATTTCAGGGCTAGAAACTTCATTAGGAAATATTCTTAAATATGAAAAGTATGGAGACAATGTATTACTCCAAATTGTAAAATGAATTCAGACAAAATTAAACAAATGGGGTTTGTTTAAAGGATAACAGGCATGTCACAAAATCAACTGGACATCTGTCAAACTTAGTTTGGAAATTGGCAGGAACTAAACTGTCATTCTGGAGGAGGTAGTTCTGGCTTCAGGACTTGTTAGGATCTGGGCAGTCACTGAAATCAGCTACAACTGATCTCCCTCCTAGGTTTCAGTCTGCTTACAATTCAACTTTTTGAGAAGGAGGAGAAGTAACCACCCTCATGGACAAGAGCAAGAAACACTCCAAAATACAGAGAATCAAAAGTCTTTCTCGCTCATACAGGCTGCAGTTCCAGGCAGGAAAGCAGTCTGTTTGGCCGTGTCATCCAAGGTCCTCAGTTTGTTGTGTTCACTCTGACACACCTCCAGACAGACCTTAGCCACAGTCTTCAGCTACTTCACTAACCGGAGGCAGAGAACTGAGGAGCCATGCAACCTCCTTTAAAAAAGAATGCAACCAAGAAATTGCATTCACTGTCTCCACTCATTTCCCATTTGCTAACAGCCACATATACACAGATCTGGACTAAAGTTAGTAAGTGTGGTCTCCAGACTGAAACCCTGGGGAGTTCTGTTACTAGAGATGAAAAAGAGTGTGGATGCTAGGGGTCAGAGCAGAGGTCAAGATAAGGCAGGTGTGTTCCCTGAAGGGTGGAATTTAAGGGGATATTCACTTTGAGGTTTTCACTTGCTACTTCAGTGTTGGATGCCAGGCCCCTCACTTGCCCTTGGCTAGTTCTGCCCCACTATGGGCAAGTAGCAGCCTTTGCTGCCCTTTAGTTGTAGAGGAGCATGTAGTACTTAATTCATAGTCTGACTCGGGGTACATGCATTGGGGAGGAAGCACTTCCTGCCCAAAGAAATATGAGCTAGTGCAAATAGAATAAATAGAAGGTTGGTGGCCAGAAAAAATATATATAAGCATTGGTTAAAAACAAATTTATGATTTCAAAATTTAGAACCTAGAACTACAGGTTAGAGAAAAATTCTGTAATTAGTTACAGCTTCCCCTATTTTTTAAATGCTAAGTTCTTTCATGAGTCTTTGAGAATCAATATAACGTTGTACTCACCAAGTCTGAACACACAGTTCAAACCTGGACGTTTACATTATGATGGAATTTCTGGAACTAGTGCATGGAAAAGGCATGCTGACTGATGGCTTCCATTAGTGTTGTTGGATTCATGTTGATTCTGCAAGAGAAAGGGAATACAGCAACAACCAAAGATTACCGTGAGAGCCAGTGAGATCACAGCAGACAAATTGAAAACATAATTAATTTGGTAAATTGAGGACTGCTAGGTTTAACTAGAGGTCATTTTGGCGTCTAGAATCTATAGAACGACCTCATAGTTTATGCTTAATGCTGGCAGTAATCCAGGTGCCCTTCCTGTGACTTGGGTATAGTTAATCACATTCCAAGAGTGCTTAATATTTTAATCAAGGATTCCTATTTTTTATTTTAACTTAAAAATTTAAATTTATTTATTTCATCTGCATGGGTATTTTTTCTGCATGTATGTGTGTGCCTGGTGTCCACAGAGGTCAGAAGTAGCCATTGGATCCCCTAGTCCTGGAGTTACAGACAGTTGTGAGCCACTATATGGTGTTGGGAGCCAAACCTGGGTTCTCAAGAAGACCATACAGTGCTCTTAACCACTGACCTGCCTCTCCAGCCACAAGGAGTTCCATTTTTTTTTTCTCTTCAGAGCTGAGGATCGAACCCAGGGCCTTGTGCTTGCTAGGCAAGCGCTTTACCACTGAGCTAAATCCCCAACCCCAAGGAGTTCCATTTTAAGACAAAAGAAAAATCACAAAACAAAATATATACTATATTGAGGAGCAGAAGTTTCTTGACTCTGAGAAGTAAAGTAATTGGTAACAGCATTTAAACATCTATGAAGCCGGATAGAAAAGGCAGAATGGAGGTGAACAAACCTGGGATAGGGAGATGGCTCCCTGAGAAGGAGCGCTTGCCCTGCTAATGTGAGGATCTGCTTGAGTCTGGATCCTCAGAACTTGTGTGGAAAAGTTGGACACAGTTCAAGAGTCTGCAATCTTCGTGCTCCTAGGGAGAGGTGGGGAGCTGAGACAGGACACAAGAATTCCTAGAAGCTTGACAGCCAGTTAGCCTAGCATGTGCAGCAGGAGAACAGAGCCCCTGTCTCAAACACAGTTGAAGATGATGACTGACCCCCAAGGCTACCCTCTGACCCCCACAAGCACACTATCTATGTGTCTGCATTCACACAGAAGAATGTGGGCCGAGTGTGGTTGGAGATGCAAGTGGTTAATCTCAACACTTGGGAGGCAAAGGCAGGTGGATCTCTGTGAGTTGGAGGCCAGCCTGGTCTAAGTATCAAGTTTTAGTTCATCCAGGGCAACAGAGTGAGACTTTGTCTCAGTAAAAGAAACATAACAAAAAAATGTGTACATGCAATCATAACACACACACACACACACACACACACACACACACGGACACGGACACGGACACGGACACGGACGGACACACACACACACACACACACACACCACCCCACAGACAGTACTAATCATTTCACATAATTTTTTGAGATCTTAAATGCAAGCAACTTCCATATATTCCAATCAATAACTCTTTGAAGGCAGGGAACTTTATCTTTTCATGCTTCTGACTGCTTAATGAAATGATCACAATACACACACACACACACACACACACACACACACACGCACACGCACACGCACACGCACACACACACAGAGACATGTGTGTACATTTGGATATTTTAGACAAAAATTTTAGAAAGCCTGTAGCCAGACAAATCTCTCTCACCCACTGGTACCCAAAGAACTAGTCAGAGGCTTAATATTAATTACAAACTGTTTGGTCTAGGGCTCAGGCTTACTGCTGCTAACTAGCTCTTTTATCTTACATTAACCCATTCTATTATCTATGTATCGCCATGTGTCTCGTGGCTTTACCTGTGTTCCATTACATCTTGCTCCCCACCCCCACCCCCACCCCCAACCCTGGCAGTGCTCAGAGTCTTTTTTGACTCTGGGCAAGACTAGCTATGACACACCCAACAGAGAACTCTGTCCATTAAGAAAATTGTGAATTGCTGTTGGGTAAGGGAAGAAGCTTTTTCTCTTTCATTGCCATTGATGAAACGTTACATGATTGTCAAAGGGCTTCTGTGGTTGCAGTTAATCTATTTCATTTGTTACTCTTTCTTAATGGGAAAAAGAATAACATAAAGGAGTCTCTGAAGAGGTTTTAAACACTTGGTACTGGAAAATCATTTAGCATCCTTCTAATTGCCTCCATTCTCTTCCCTGGGCTCAGCCCATCCAATTCATTTAGGGCCCCCACTGAAAGTCTAGTACCTTTACTGTGAACCATGTGTGGAGAGACTCACTCTGTACAACCTGTTCTGCATTATATAATGAAAGGGCTGGGCAGAGAGGATTTGTGAGGCATATTTTTCATCTGCCATGACCTTAATTATTCAGTGGTTGGCTGGCTCTTTGAGGCTTACACAGGCTTTCATTTCCACTCTCGTGCCCTACAGAGGACTGTTTTGCTGTTGCACAAATCGTTGACACATCTGCCGGGTAGTTTGGGGACAGAGGGAAAGAGTGGATCACACTGTCCATTGTTTTGCTGTATCTCACCTCACCTAAGAAAATCTCGAATGGCAGAGGGGATTGAAGTGCAAGGATGTAAATCACCTGCTGGGGATTTTAAGATCCCCATCAGCCATGCTGTGTGTTGTTCTTCAAGGATGGGGGAAAATTGTCTGCTCATGTTTTTAAAGCTTGAAAATAGAGACATAGTCGTGTACATTTAAGGATGTAATGGATGCTGTTCTGTTATCCTACAGAAAACCCCGTCAATCACATGTCCTATAAAAGCTTGTGAGGTCCTCTCCCCTTTACATTTCTCTAAACTTTGATTTTATTTTCCTCGAGAGGATAGGTAAAATTTTCTTCTCTAAGTGTGACTCTATTGGGTAAGTTATCTTCCAATTTACTTACATCAACACACAAAAACATTTCCAGTTCAGGATATGGTAAAACCCCCAGTGGAGAACTTGGGGAAGGAGGCTATAGGGAAAAGAATCAAACAAGAAAAAATTTAATGTGACACTTCCTTTGAGATGCATTTTACATCAAAATCTTCTTTCAGAAATTGAAGAATAAGTGAAGATTTTTTTGTTTTGTTTTTGTTTTTTTGTTTGTACTGGTGAATGGGGCCTCACTCATTTTAGGCAAGTGTCTCAGGGGTTCTACTGCTCTGACAAAACCCCATGACCAAAAGTAGCTTGAAGAGGAAAGGCTTCATTTCAGCTTATAGTGTTTAGCCTATCATCTAAGAAAGTCGGGGCAGGAACTGAAGCAGAGACCGTGGAGGAATTCTGCTTACTGGCTTGCTTTCCATGGCTTGCTCAGTCTGCTTTCTCACAGCACCCAGGACAGCCAGCCCAGGGGTCACGCTGCTCACAATGAGCTGGGACAAGCTACATCAATCACCAATCAAGAAAATGCTCTGTGGGCTTACAAGGCCAATGTGGTGGGGGCATTTTCTTATTTGAGGTTCTCCCTCTTCCCAAATGACTGTGACAATAAAAACTAGCTGTCACAGTAAGCAAGCCCTCCGCCACTGAGCTGTATCCATGTCCATATTCACTTTCTGTTTTGAAATAGGTCTTACTAAGTTGTCCAGGCTGGCCATGAACTCTCTAAGCTCAAACAAGCCTTCAATTTGCAGTCCTCATGCCTCAGCCTCCCAAATACAGGCTGCAATGACAAGCTTGTACAACTAGACCCAGTTCAAGTCAAGAATTATAGTTTCACATTGTGATGAATAGTTAGTTTAATACAGAACTTCATGCTATTATTTTGTTATTTTAGCATGCATTATCAATAGTAGCTAATACAATAAATTGTCTTTTTATAAAAAATTATTTTAAAAGAACTAGGCAATTACATGGGAAATGGCATCTCATGCTACAAAATGAAGGGAAGGAAAATACCTGAGTAAGTATATCAAGAAATTACAAGCCAGATAAGATGATGCTTGCCCAGCACTCAGGACACTGGGTAGAACTGGAAGCTGAAGGCCAGGCTGGGCTATATAAGGATATCCTATCTCAAAAATTTAAAAACAGTAACAGCAAAACTTATTTTTCCCAGAATGATTTCATTCTAATAATTTGGAATACAAAAGAGTTGAAAAATGTTCCAAAATCTTTAACAATGGAATGTGTGGGTGTGGGGGGGGAGCACATGAATACAGTGCACCATTAAAACGGAAGTTTCAAGTAAGTGTTCACAACCAAGAAAAGACTCCACAATGATATGAACATTGTGGAATGAGAACATAGCCAAAACTTCTATGTGACTTCAATTTAGCAGTTCTATCCTCCAGTGGAGAGAAAGGGAGCAGGAGAATGCATGCCTAGATACACACACACACACACACACACACACACACACACACACAGTGATAGAAAGTCAATCAACATCAATGAAGAGTTAACAGGAATTATCTCCAGATGGTGGCATATAACAATTCTCTACATTTTTCTTATTTTGTATATTTTGCATAATAATTGCTTGTTATATTTAAAATATCTAGCAATATTGGTAAAATTCTCTTCTTACTCTGCATATTTTTATGTCTGAATGTATGCATCTATTAGCACATGCTGCAGAAATTTGGTCATATGTCTTCCAAAGAACTAAATTTCCTTGGAGAAGGAAGTCTTGTTTTTCCTAGCACACAGTGCTAAAAAGTATTTCTTAACTTTCACACCTTCATAGAACATTTAGAAAAATTCACAATTCACTAAGCATCCAGCTACCAGAGCACACATTCCACACTACAAGTGTTAACACTTGCCATGCTTTTCTATCATTTACCATCTGTCAATATTTGTCTGTCTGTCTGCTGCCATTCTGAATGCTCGCTGCCTCTGTGAGTTCAACTCTTTGACTTCCATGTATGAGATCACACTGTATTTGCCTTGTTTCACTTACCATAATGTCCTCCAAGTCTGTCTCTGCTGTTACAGATGGCATACATTCATATTCTCTAAGTTGCCATGAGTAACTGCTCTAGGAGCCACGCAACCGCCATCTTGGGGTATCCAACTGCCCCCTGACTTTGTCAAAGATCATCTCAACTGGGTATTGATAGTGTGCACCCCCACATAGAGAGGCAACAAAGCATGGATCCCTACCTGAGAATCCAGCCACTCCCTCCCACCTGGCACCACTGTATGTGGCCTGGGGAAGGCAATGGAGTATATAGAGGTCCAGGAAGTCCAGAGCTGGGGCTCATTCTATGCTACTAGGGAGTCACTCTCTGTTTGGTAAGTTTTTCCAGGTATGACCAGTTGGGGAAGGAGTGTCCATACCCCCTGTAAGTACCCCCACCCCAGGCTCTGTAAAGAAGCCCAATAAATTCACTGGCTGCCCAGAGTGACCTCTGATGGAATCTTGCCATGGTTTCTATTGGGAACCCTGGGAGGAGGCGTAGGCGTTGCTTGACAATCTCCCTCTGGGAAGGAATTTTAACAACATAAGTATTTAAAATTTTGTGATTCTTCTAATGTAATCACAGCTATTTCCTGCAAATTTGGGTATGTAAATTTATTTCATGCAATTTTAAATATCAGCTTTCTGTGTTGTTATAGGTCTTTCTGATCTTGGGCCTTTTTAACTGCATTTTGAAATAACTAATTGGTAATTTATTTGTAAGGTTGTGTGATATACACAAATCCCTGTAAACCCAACAACCACATTCTTTGATTTCTATCATTTCAGAATTATTTTTAAAATGTGGTTAGTTTGGGGTTGTAATGTAGCTCAGTGGTAGAGCGCTTGCGTAGCAAGTGCAATGACCTGGGTTCGGTCCTCAGCTCCAGAAAAAAAAAAAGGAAAAGAAAATGTCGTTAGTTCTACTTATTTGTTTGGTTGTTATTAGATTTTGTGTGTATGGTTGCTTTGCACTCAGGGATGTCTGTGTACTACATATGTGCAGTGTCCTCAGTGGGCAGAAGAGGGCGTCAGATCCCCTGGGACTGGAGTAAAAGCCATCACTGCCCCTGTGGTTACTTTAACGCATAAATCACATAGGTTTGTGTTTTGACACTCCAAACACAATTTTACCGCATTGTTCTCATGGTTTTTTAACTTTGCATTTTCAAATAACTAGACTTATTGACAATTTATTTGTAAGGTTTTTTTTTTGGGGGGGGGTGAACCATCATAGTCCGTACAGAATCACATAATCCATTTATTTTACATGCTGGTTAGGTCCCTTAGATGTGAAAATTTTCATTCTCTCTCTCTCTCTCTCTCTCTCTCTCTCTCTCTCTCTCTCTCTCTCTCTCTCTCTCTCCCCCACCCCCCACCCCATATCTCTATTCCTCCCCCCATGGTTCCTGGTTGGGTTAAATGAGGTAATATGTATTAAGTTTACTCACCACTGGCAGTGATAAATCAGAAATTATTTTGTAAGAAGTCCTCAGTTGGGGCTGGAGAGATGGCTCAGCGGTTAAGAGCACTGGCTTCTTTTCCAGAGGACCTGGGTTCAGTTCCCAGCATGGCAGCTCACAACTGTCTGTAACTCCAGTTCCAGGGAATCTGGTACCCTCCCACAGAACATACATGCAGGCATAACACCAATGTACTTTAAATAAAAATAATCGAACCTTTAAAAAAGAGAAGTCCTCAGTTTGGTTTTGTCTAATGTTTTCTCCTGCTCTGCGGTTTTCTAAACAAAGTAACAAAAATCGGCATTATGATGTAAGTGTTGCTGTGGTCCTTGGAGCAGTGTGCCAGGACCTACCTGATGTCAGTTTGTCTGTGTTTTCTTTTTCAAACAGGGTCTTACACATACCAGGCTGGCCTCAAACATTCTGTTTAGCTCTGTGGTGGAGCACAGTGCCACACTGGGTTATGTGGTGCTGAGGACTGAGCTCAGGGCTGGCACACACCGGGCAGGGCCACCTCCTCAGCCCCATCACTCTGTCTTTTCTCTGGTGCTATTAACTTTTAAACCTTGGTTGAGATGGCATATTTTAGTGTGTCCACTGTGGTGGTATTGTGTTCCCCAAAATATTGTGCAGTCTAATAAACTTATCTGGGGTCAGAGAACAGAACAGCCACAATATTAAACATAGAGGATAGGCAGTGGTAGCACACGCCTTTAATTACAGCATTCCAGAGGCAGAAATCCCTCTGGATCTCTGTGAGTTCAAGGCCACATTGGAAACTGCTAGGCATGGTGACACTCGCCTTTAATCCCAGGAAGTAATGGCAAAAACAGAAAGATATATAAAGCATGGAGACCAGAAACTAGAAGCATTTGGCTGGTTAAGCATTCAGGCTTTTGAGAAGCAGTTCAGCTGAGATTCATTTGGATAAAAACTCATTTGGATAAAGGCTTCCAATCTGAGGAAACAGGATCAGCTGAGGAACTGGCGAGGTGAGGAAGCTGTGGCTTGTTCTGCTTCTCTGATCTTCCAGCATTCACTCCAATAACTGGCCTCAGGTTTGATTTTATTAATAAGACTCTTTAAGATTCATGCTACAGTCCACTTTAAAACAAACCACAAGCATGTTATCATTAATCAATGAGTAATTAAAAATTATCTGAAACAATAAACATCCCATCCCTCATCAACCTTAAACCACAAGTTTTTGTATTTTTCATTATTCTTGTCTATGTCAGTCATTGCTGTAATCGTTGCTAATTGCCAGCACTTATAGAGACCAGCATTTCACAGCAAAATGGAGACTGTCTTCTTGCCTGCCAATTAATTAGTATCCCTATGGACTCTACCATCACTTGTTCATTGGATACTTTACGTTTAGCTCCATCTTCTAGTTCCCTTTCTGCCTCAGCATGTTCTCAGCTTTCCCAGCCACCCGGAACTGCTTGAGACCTCTCTGAGTGCGTGAACTGAAGTCTTGCCAGCACTAGGGTGGAACATGACTGTAGTCTTGTTCCTCCTAGTCTTTGGAGTTGTCCTTACACCAGCTTCTCTGGGCAACTGAAGTCAGACCTTGCTTGACTCTTTTTCAGGTCCGGTTGTCTCACAGGTGGCCAATGAGGTCCATTGAAACTGATTCAGCATCTGTTCATGTGACCCCATTATTATCTGTCAGTTGATGGAGCTGGTCATTTCTTCAAGGTGTCCTGCTTTCTCTTGGTAGGGAATGATTTCTAGAAAACTACATCTGGCCAGATGTGGTAGTACATGCTTTTAATCCCAGCATTTGTGAGGTGGAGACAGGATCTGTATTGGTTTGAGGCCAGCCTGGTCTACAAAGCAAGAGCCTGTCTCAACAAACAAGCAAACCAAACCAAACCAAACCAAACCTTAAATCTGAGGACAAGCTATGTCCATTTTTGAGAAGATTTCTTTGCTTCTTGGGCCTCCCAGGGATTGTGCTAGGAAGTGTGTGTGTGTGTGTGTGTGTGTGTGTGTGTGTGTGTGTGTATACAGTCAGCTATGCCTACACACACACACACACACACACACACACACACACGTTTCTCTCATTGTATCCATTTCTACCTATATAGTGACCTACTATGCGTTAACCATTTCCTTAAAAACGGTATGTTTATGAGACACCTCCGATTCCAGTCAAACAGCATGAAATGTATTCCAGCATTTCCTTTTCCCACATTATGTTTCTTTTTCCTCACTCCTGTTTTAATCCCAGTGTTCTCTGCATGTAGCTAAATTACTGGTCCTTGCAATTTACAGTCCCATCCTCATGAGAAAGAAAGGGAGTCTGAGAGATAGCACAGCAGGAAAGGTGATTGCTGTACACGCCTGAAAGCCAGTTTGGACCCCTAGAACCCACACACATGCCGGACCTGCTTGTGTCTGGCCTGCAATCCCAGCACTGGAGAGGCAGAGACGGGATCGCATGAGCAGGCTGGTGAGGGAAACTAGTCAAACCTGAGAGTTCCGGGTGCAAGTGAGAGATCTGGCCTCAATATATGAGATGATGAGCCTCTGAAGAAGACACCGCATGCGAAGCTCTGGCCACCACACATGCATGTTTGCATGTGCATATGCATCAGTACACATGAATGCTACCCCTGCCTTGTGAGCAGGCACATACATAGGTATGCCCCCCAAAATTAACAGTAACTTTTAGTCATTTGGCTAAGCTTCTGCTGCTCAGGTTCCTCTCATTATGAATAAAGTGCTTTTCCCAATACTGTGGTTGACTCTGACAGTGAACAATCTGTCAGTATTTTAACCACCCTGAGGTCTGAGAGTCCAGCGATGATCCTTTTCTATGCATTGTTGCATTGGTAGTTGGGAAGTGGTGATTCACTAGTTCCCATTCCTTCTACATTCATTATCTACTGTTTTTCTTTGGTTTGTTTGCCAAGTGGGCTGGCGCACACCTTTAATGCCAGCATTCTGGAAGACAGAGACAGGCCAATCTCTGTGATTTTGAGGTCAGCCCAGTCTTTACAAAGGGTTCCAGGCCAGCCAGGACTACATAGTAAGACCCTGTCTCCATGTAAAAAACAAGAGTGGTGTCTCCCCACCCCTGTCCCCTTTTGGTATGTTTGTAAATATGTGGGCTATTTTTACATTTTGAGCATGTCAGCACCAAGAGGGACCATGCACAAAGCTCCCTATGTGCCTCTCACGTCTGTAGATAGCTGCAGGAAACCCACAACTGCAGGAATGTAATAAATCATCCAGTACAGTACTCGTGGGGAGTTAAGGGAGAACTCAGAGGAGCTGGAAAGCTCCTTATGCTGCTGTGACATCAGCTTCTGAAGTTACTTCCCATAAGGCCGGGAGGTTGAAAATACAGCATTCCTTTCACAGGCCGTAGTGTTGTTTACCAATAGCCTGTCAGTAGAAGAGGTATCTAAGGGGACCCCTTAATTTGGCACAGCAAATGTTATCTATTTTTGCACTGATGCACAACATCCCGACACTAGACTCAATGATGTATTTTGAAAAGAATGACTAGGTCATGACCAATGTGGCTGTCTGAGAAAGACAGTGGCTATATTTTACAAGAACTGCCCAGAAGATGATCATATTTTCCATGCTTTCCTCCACAGATGTCTCTGCGTTTTTGTTTTCGCTGTTTTTAGAGGACTGTAGTGTAGATTCAACTATATTTCATCACTCATCAAAGAAATCAGACCAAGCTCCGAGTCTGTGACTCAGAGTCCAGGTGCTCCTGCGTTTCTGCTATTGTTTTGGCTTCGTTCATGTAGTCACATCGCTGTGGACCTGTGTGCAGAAAGCAGCAATCCTGTGACCACCACTGCCTGCTCGGGTGTCTGCAGGAGGTGCTGAGGAGTGGGGAAGGGCGAGGAACTGTCCCACCTCTCAATGCACCACATGGCATTCCACCCCACTAAGTCCCAGTGTCCTCCTGTTAGACATCTACCTTGCCAAGGCTGCAGGTTAGTTATATAAGATGAAATACATTAGTCCATTTCTCACTGTCTGAGACTGACCCAGTCATGGGCATGGTTATTACCCAAATGCCATAAAACAAAGAACACACTTTTAAGACATTGGTCAAAAGAGTGCTTTTGAGTGCAAAAGAGGAGATCTCAGTTATTTTTTTATTCGTTTTATTTACAATCAATGCTTGCCAAAATAAAAAAAAAAGTGATTTCTTATCATTATATTAGATACTCTTCTTAACTTTGGAGAGACGTGATTTGGGTTGAATTGTTGCACATTTGTGCTCATTTCCTGTTATCTTTCCCCACTGTGGTGTTAGAACATGGACTGAACACTTGTGTTTGGGCTGTTGTTGTCTTGATATGTGTAATTTGTGCCTTTTTCTAGCTAATTCCAGTTTATTGAACTCCTTAACAACACTTCTCCTCATGCCTCGTTGTCACATTAACCAAGCCTCCTAAGTACATCAACCAGTCTCGCAAGCATATTCCTGGAAACTTGGAGAAATGCATTGCAATTACACAGCGCTCCTATGACAGAAACACGAGGATTCTTCTCAGCAGTGATTTCAACAGACTAGGTGACTGCAATGTCACTGTGGTCAAAAACAAAACAGAACGAAACATTGTACGACATTATCAAAAAATTAATAAAAATATTATTTTATTCATTTGGCTATTTGTCCCTGTGCCTTATCCAACCTTGGTTTCAACAATTCTTGCCCATATATAAACCCTCCTCTTTCTCTCTAATTAGACTCCCGGCGCTCCACCCGGGACCTAGCCGTGGATCTCTGCATCCAGATTCCTCAGTCCTTGGATGGGGTTTCTGGCATGACTATTAGGGTGTTTGGCCATCCCATCACCAGAGTAAGGTCAGTTCCGGCTGTCTCTCGACCATTGCCAGCAGTCTATTGTGGGGGTATCTTTGTGGATTTCTGTGGGCCTCTCTAGCACTTTGTTTCTTCCTTTTCTCCTGTGGTCTTCATTTACCATGGTCTCCTATTCCTTGTTCTCCCTCTCTGTTCTTGATCCAGCTGGGATCTCCATGAACTATGAACCAAAGGCTGAGGGGCCCCCAACTGGATCAGGCCCTCTGAATAGGTGAGACAGTTGATTGGCTTGATCTGTTTGGGAGGCATCTAGGCAGTGGTACCAGGTCCTGTGCTCATTGCATGAGTTGGCTGTTTGAAACCTGGGGCTTATGCAGGGACACTTGGCTCAGTCTGGGAGGAGGGGACTGGACCTGCCTGAACTGAGTCTATCAGGTCGATCTCAGTCCTCGGGAGAGGGGGAGCTTTGCCCTGGAGGAGGTGGGAGTGGGGGGTGAGCTGGGGGGAAGGGGAGGGGGACAGGAAGGGGGAGAACAAGGGAATTCATGGCTGATATGTAGAACTGAATGGTATTGTAAAATAAAATAAAAGGAAAAAATAATCAAAAAAGAATCATCCTTTTCCATGTTAAAAAATATTATTTTAAAAATGTAGCTGCATTTTTTTTGTTTTCTAGAAAACATAAGTTAAAAATCTTAGTCACATTATACATGCTTTGTAACTTAAATGTGAGTGGTTTTGTTTTTTTTTT
Organism: Peromyscus leucopus; assembly: GCF_004664715.2. Lineage (NCBI taxonomy): Eukaryota > Metazoa > Chordata > Mammalia > Rodentia > Cricetidae > Peromyscus > Peromyscus leucopus. The sequence goes on from NC_051068.1 coordinate 96,204,416, forward strand.
CACGAAGTTGATAGTATAAACGTTGGGGATGACTGGGGAAGGTCATAATGACTTATTTCATAGAAATTCCAGTCGGTCACTACATAGACAAAATGCCAATTGACTACCTAATTAGAAGATACAATATTTTTAATTAAGTTTTTAATGTTACTTTATATCAACCCATTTTAATGACGTCAGAAAATTATGAGTAGAGAAAGTTAGACAACAAAGGACTTAAGTAATTTCATAGTTTTTCTGTAGCATGATCAATATTAGCAATGCCAATGTTGATAAAGTGGTACATAAACAAAAGACAAACTCTTCTTGTAATGCTCTAGTGACTAGACAGGCGCTGAGGTCCAGTGTGGCAGCGGGACTGGAGGGGATTTCCAGCGTCTCCAGGCTGCAGTGGACTGTGTTCCGTCTTCTCTCGGGCCCGCAAAGAAGAATGAGAAACGGATCCACCGATGCCTTCATACCCCCCTGCCCCAGCCTCTTATCCCACCGTTAAAGAGAAAGTTTTCCAAGGTGGCACCCCCTCCACACATGCACCGGGTTTCCAAAGAGGAATTTTAATAATGATAGAGCATGTGTGCAGAGAGGAAAATAGAAACCGGGCGGGGAGAACACCTTTAGGCTGAGCGAGTTGTTTAGAAAGACTATCTTGCGGTGGGTGTGGGAAAAGACAAAGCGAACATTGCCAGGGCGGGGCTGGTATATAAAACAGAGAATGAAGGTGTTTACAATGCACTTTAACAGGTCAAAAGCAGCAGGTGGAGAAGTTCAGTTAAATCTTTCCTCCCGAAGGGCTTGGTCAGGTTGATTCTCTAGCAAGCTCTGGAAGGCTGGGCAAGAAAGCTGCCTCATGTGAGAAAGCCTGCTCAGGCAGGCCGCGCTCCACAGGCACCTGTTTCTACCTGTTACTGCTTCACTTCCTGCCTGCTCTAGAATTTAACCTCCTCTCTCATTCCTTTGGGTGGCAAACCAAAAGGGTAGTTATCTTAAACCAATGTTAAGGCATTGGGAGATAGGAAGGAGGTCCCGAAGGTTGTTCAGTCTATCATAAAGGCCCTTATCAAATTACTGGTACTACTTGAAAACATAAAGCACCTGACAGATAGCAGAACGGGGAGGAAACCTCAGAGATGGACTCTGTCCTCCTGAGATACTTGATAGATACAAATACCTGAAAACGCCTGTCCAGCAAAGGAACGACTGAGCTCTTGTTAGGCATGGCCTCCCAGACAGGATAAGAGGTGACTGAGGTTGAGACTATGGAAAAGCAAGAAGTGCAGATCTGCTTCTGAACATCTCCTTTACGCAGAACTGACTTTGATTTGGAGTCTGTTGATAGGCAAGGCTTCTGTGGCCTGGTTGCGGTTCCTCACTGTCTTCAGTAGCCTGGTGGAGATCCGGGTGTTACAAGGCTTCCCCCCTAAAACTCACTGTCTGGTACAGGGCACTGTTACTCTTCAAACTTGGGAGCTAAGCTTTGGGGCTAATGACCTGAGCCATTGCACACTCACAGGATAGTTTCTGAGAACCCACTGGGATCCCAACTTTAATTCTATAGCCATCTTTTGGCGGCATGGTTGGTAATTGAATCAGAGCAAAATGGTGTGGGATTCTGAGTAGACCAGTGCTTTAAAAACCAGGGTGATTGCTTTAATCAGTACCTCTGTGGGCTGGAATCCCCTGGAAGGACATTTAGAGAAGGAGAGAGGACCTTAATTCATAAGATTTGGATAAACAGGAAATGTTGACAGTCTAATTCATTCATTTTGCCTTTCAAGAAACACTGGTGAAGTTGTTTGTACAGCAGGTAAAATCCAAAGGCTTAGTTTATAGTTTTAGTACAGTGAGGAAAACGTTCAAATGCCTGAGGGGAAATACAGAAGTACCAACACATAATTCTGTTCTTAGCAATAAAATTTAATTTGTTTTCTGTCTCAAAGGCCTAGTAACACTTCAGTTTGGTCTAAATCCCTTTACTTTCTAATATGAAAAAGAAAGAAATTCTATTTTCTTCCAAAGGAGCTGAGATTTGAATTATGTACACGCTGTTCACTGTATTTCAGAGGCCCCAATAAACATTGTCAGGGGATTTATTTTTTCTTCATAGTAGTATGTGCTCAAGGGTCTATTGCAGCTTGCCTGAGCCAGCTCCACCTCTGGATTGTGAAATGGCAGCTCAACACATTCTGTGGGAGGGAATAAACCTTCAGGTCTCTCATCATACTGAGCAAGCAGTGAGTTAACACAAAGGTAAGAAACGGGACAAAAAAAAAAGCCACTGTTTTTTTTTTTTTTAAGTGCTTACAAAGCAGCAGACAGTAGTTTAAAAAGCATCCCTGTGTAATATCTCTGTGAAGTAACATTGTGTCTGTAAATGCAACTCAGCAGCCTGCAGCAAGCCTGAACTAGTAAACGGCCATCAACCTCCCTCCGGTCCATTAGACAACACAAGATTCCCTTGTCTACACATAGCGAGAACAAGTTGAGAATAACACTCTTTACTAATAGTAAGAAAGGTTACTAACCCAGTTTATGAATAGCATAGTATTTGTTTTGTTTTGTTTTTTTCCCCAAGACAGGGTTTCCCTGTGTAGTTTTGGTGCCTGTCCTGGATCTTGCTCTGTAGACCAGGCTGGCCTCGAACTCACAGAGACCTGCCTGGCTCTGCCTCCTGAGTGCTGGGATTAAAGGTGTGCACCACCACTACCCAGCAGCATAGTACTTGTAACTTCACCTTTTGGGGATGTAAAAGTCAGCTGTTAGAAACCTGCCAGTGGGGGTGAGGGGTAGAGAGATGGCTCAGAGGTCCAGAATGTGAACCGCATGGGGCACGTCACAACTGCCTGAAACTCCAGCTCCAGGGGATCTGATGCCCTCTTCTAGCTTCTGCAGGCACTGAACACTCATGCACTAGGCCTCCTACACACACACACACACACACACACACACACACACACACACACACACAATCACATTAAATGTCTTTAAAATGCTATTATTGCAGCATTTTATTTATTCATCAATTACTTTTCCTGACGTAAGTATTAGAGCATCCTCATTTCCAGATGAATGAATGCAGCAGGAGGATGTTAAGCTCCTTGCTGGGTGTCATCAGGGTACCATGAAGCAGAGTCAGGGCTCCGTGCAGCTCAGTGGCAGTATAGTCGCCTAACATGCTCAATCCTCGGGTGTATTCCTAAGCACTCACTGCAAACAGGACACAACCAAACACTCGAGTCAGATTTTGAACACGGACTTCTTCTGATTCCTTTGGGAACTTCGCTGCATCATATTTAAAGTGACCAGCATCATTTCTTTTGTTTTCAGTAGACCCTCACCTTATTTTTTATTTGTTTAAATTTTTTTTTCTTTTTGTTTTTTTCTCTTGTTGTTTTGGTTCCTGTCCTGGATCTCACTCTGTAGAGCACACAGATCTTTTACTCACAGAGATCCTCCTGGCTCTGCCTCCCAAGTGCTAGGATTTATTTGTTTAATTTTTTTAAGACAAAGTCTCTCTGTTATATAACTCTGGCCGCCCTGAAATTTGCTGTGTAGACCAGGCTGGCTTAGGACTCCCAGAGATCCATGTGACTGCCTCCCAAGTACTGGGATTAAAGGTGTGTGCCACTACACCAAGCCTCAGTTTTTATTTTTAAACTCAGTCTCGTTCCTTTGCTTTTTGTAGAGTTGTTTTTGTTTTTGTTTTTGTTTTTGTGGAAGGGGTAGTGTAACTGGAAATTAATTGAGGGTCTGCATGCTGGGTAAATTCACATCCTAGCCCACCTCTCTTTTCCTAATGTAATGAATAAAGACATTAACAACAACAACAAACAGGCTTGAAGAATATGCCATCAAACAGTCACCCATGTTTTCTCCATAGCCGCTTTAGGAGGCTTAGTCAGACTATGTAACTCAAGAAGGACAAACGGACAGAACATTGCTGAGATAGACCACCAACCTCAAGCTCTTTGAGTGTGTAACTTGTGTTGGTAACTGCAGAGTAGGCCACTAAAATCCGCCTATACAACATACTAATTCCTGAGCCAGGATCAGGCATTGTGTACCCTGGCAAAGTGATGGTCCCCAAATAAGTGTGATATTCCCATTTGCCTATCCAGCTTTCCCACAGGCCAGAGCTGTGCATGCTCCCCGTGTTCACGTATGAGACCCACCTGACACACACAGTACCAGAGGCCTTAGGGGGTGCAGTGTTTCAAATCTACCTTTCCAAATGGTCTGGCTGTGGAGACAATTCACTCAAGCTCGATTTTGGCCTTCAGTCTAGTGCAACTGTGTAGGTTAATGAATTCCACGAGTGAGGCAGGAGATAGGTTCTATTGCCTAACTGTCTACAGAGAACTATCTTGAAAATTGCAAGTTGCTCATAGGCATTGTAGTGAGAACAGAGGTTGTGATTAAAAGAAATATTAAAGGATTAACACAGGAAGGTCTAAACTGCAAGTGGCAACCCCAGGAATGAAGGGGTCATGAAGAAAAACCTGAAGCTCTGTAGCATGTGGTAGGGTACAAGTCCTTGCAGAGAGGCCAGGAGATCACTGGTGAAGCTGGAACCTCAGTTGCCATGGAGACCCCAGGATGTTGGAGATGCCAGGATGGTGAGATGACTGCCAAGGGTGTGGCAGGTGTGGAGTAGAGCCAGCGTGGGTCTACCAGAAAAGCTGTACATGCAGCAGGTGCCTGAGCCAGAGAAGTGGAAAACCCCAGGACCTTTGGAGCCCAGAAGATAGCGAATTCTATTGCCCAAGGTCAGATGCCAGACATTGGGCTACAGAATGTGATTACTCGGGTCTATGTCGATTCTGCTTTGATTTGCTTTGATTTTTGATTCCTCCCTCTTGGAATAAGAAATATATAACTTACATTTTATTTGACAGGAGTCCATAGTTAGACTCTGGATTTTTAAAGAGAAGTTGGCTTTTAAATTGTTGGAATTTTAAAAATACTATGAAACTTTTAAAATATTAGACTGTGTTACATATCGTGATATTAATTCTAGCATGAGATCCTGGCGAAACAAGAAAGGGATGCTTGTAGCTAGAGTTTTCCTGCCTTGCCCACAGTCAGGACAAATCTTTGTCACCCGCCAGTCCCACAGCCGCTCAGACCCAACTAAGTAAACACAGAGACTTATATTGCTTACAAACTGTATGGCTGTGGCAGGCTTCTTGCTAACTGTTCTTATAGCTTAAATTAATCCATTGCTATAAGTCTATACCTTGCCACATGGCTCGTGGCTTACCGGCATCTTCACATGCTGTTTGTCCTGGCGGCGGATGGCAGTGACTCCGATTCAGCCTTCCTCTTCCCAGAATTCTTCTCCTCCTTGTCCCACCTATACTTCCTCCTGCCTGACTACTGGCCAATCAGTGTTTTATTTACTAAGCAATCAGAGCAACACATTTGCCATACAGAACATCCCACAGATGATGCTTGCAGTTTAATAGTAATGTGTTTGTGTGTCAAGTTGACAAGGTGTTAATTGTGCCATTAGTTTTTGTCCACTTGACAAAAGTCACCTGGGTAGAGGAAACCTCAACCAAGGAATTCTCCAATTAGATTGGTATGTAGGCATGTCTGTGAGGCATCATGTTCTGTTCTGCTCCCCCCCCCCCCATCTCTGACTATGTAGCCCTGTTGGCCTGAAACCCAATATGTCAAATAGGCTGACCTTGAACTCACAGAGATCCTCCTGCTTCTGCTTTCTGCATGCTGGAATTAAAGACACATATTGACATGCACAGCATTTTCTTGATTAACAATAAATGGGAGGCAGCATTCTGTGAGTGGTACCATCCCTGGGCAGGTGTTCCTGGGTTGTACAAGAAAGCAGGCTGAGCAAGGCATGGAGAGCACACTAGTACGCAGCATTTCTCTGTGGTTCCTGCTTCAATCCCTTCTTCTAGGTTCCTGCCCTCAGTTTCTGCCCTGATTTCCTCAGTGACGGACCTGAAAGTGGAAGTTGAAATAGACCCTTCCTTCTCCAAGTTGTTTTTGGTCATGGTGTTTATCACAGCAACAGAGAGTAATAAACTAGAGCATGCAGGAAGCTCTGAGACACCAGGGAAGGTGAACAAAAGGCCTTGTAGATGGAATGAAATAATCAACCTAGACATAAGAGGGAGACAGAGCTCTGGGCCAGACAGCAGAGCAGCCATCTTCCCTACTCCAGAGCCCTCAAGGCACATGTTCAAGGCTCTGTTGTCCTTCTACATACCCTTGCTTCCAATGCCGCTAATTATAACAGATTATAATCACAGGTTGTGAGTAAGGATGGCTTCGAGTAAACATTTCCTATTCTAGGAACAGATTCCATCCACAGACAAGGAGATGATCACCAGCACCCTGGCTACTTGGTGGCTGTGAGAACAAGGACAGCTTAGCATACATAGTTATCAGTGATCTGGATACCTGCAAGATTGATGACCAGCAACTAATAATGTCTAGCTGATAGTCAAGGTCAAGACCAACAAAACCAGAGTCAGGGATGAATCCAGGCAGGCTTCAACCACCTCTAACTGAGGTGCAGTACATAAATAACATGTGATAGGTTCCCTAGTTTAACCAGGGGGAACATGTATTCAAGATGCCGGCCCTCCACTGGCTCAGCTCATGACAGTTTAGGGAAATAATACATCTCAACAGACATTGCCTTAGTCTTTGTTGAGTTTCTGCCATGTCCCTATAAAGCCCTTACACCAAGGAAGGTCAATGGCTTTTTCCTCACTTGGAAAATTTTCCAAGAAAATTCTCTGAAGTTTCTCCTACTTTTCCTTAGCGTGATGGCTCTTCTTGGTTGTCAGCTTGACTGTATCTGGAATGAACTGTAATCCAGAAATGAAGGGCACACCTGTGGGAGGTTTTCTGCTTGGTTTGAAGTGGGTCAATCTACTTATACTCCAGATTTTGAGTTAGGAAGACACATACCTTTGATTTGAATCTTGAGGCAGGAAGACATACCTTAATTTGTACCACACCTTCTGCTGGAAGTCTATATAAGGACAGGGAAGAAGAAAGCTTTTGCTTTTTACCTGCTTGCTTTCAGCTTTCTTGCACATCCATTCCTTCACTGACATTGGAGCCTATGTCTTCAGGATTCCAGCATATATAGAAGACCAGCTGAGACACCCAGTCTCATGGGACTGAGCAACTATTAGATTATTGGGCTTTCTGTTCACAGCCAGTCATTTTTGGACTGCAACCTGTAAGTCATTCCAATAAGTCTAATCTCTTTCTCATATATGATATATATATATATATATATGAGATTCTTTTCATAGTTCTATGACTCTAGAGAATCCTAGTTCACTTAGTTTCTCACTTTTCCTCTCTTACTTTTCTGTCATGATTCCCAATAAAGCCTGCTTCAGCTTTGCTTACTCCCACAAGAGCCTACATCATTAACTTTGTGTGTGTGTGTGTGTGTGTGTGTGTGTCTGTCTGTCTGTCTGTCTGTGTATGTGTATGTGTTTTACAGCCCTTCTTGGCCAATGCTTTTAAAACTGTTCAATTCAACCCACCCTCTGAGGGCCTTGGAGAAAGAAAGTAATGCATGCTTATAACAAAATACAGTATTTTCAAGACACTTTTCTTTGTTTATATCGACATTTCCCAGGAAGATCTAATAAACTGGTAGGAGAAAACCTACCAAGGTCTATGAATTAATACCAGCCAGTCATCTCCCAGTGGCAATTAATCTACTGACTATGAAGAGAACTGAGAGACGGAGATATGAGATACAGTAGTGAGAAATGGTTGCCGAGAAACTTGCACTACATACTGAGGATTCAGAAATGGATAGAATGTCTAAGTAGATACCTAAATGAATTATTTAAATAATTAAATAAATCTAAATAAATAATCAAATATGTGAATCTGGTATATCTAATCTAATACATAAGTCTAAATATCTACATAAATGTAAATAAATAAACCAATTAAATACCTAAGTGAGGTCCTTAAGGAGCTTCCCTTCAGTTAACAGTGCATCCGATCACCCGAGCAAAGTCGTTCAGGATGAAATGTCTTCGTACCATCTGGAGCCAAATGGAGGCCACTGCATGGCTACACATTAGAGACATTTTCATGCTCTGCTCTTGTTTACTCATCATTATCAGATTTATTTGGGAAATAAAAGCATTAGAACATACAAAGTAAAAAGAAAAAATATCATAGCTTCCGAAGACAGTTCTGTATCACAAGGAAAACTGAAAATCATGTCATCATTTTCTTAAACAAAAGAGACCTTGTTGAGATTTTTGTGATTTTTCAAGAGTTTTTCCTAAGACTTATAATTTCATAGTTTATTTGTACTTGCAGTTGTAGATTTCTGCTAACACAAAAGTGATATAAATTGTTCAAATAAAAAAATTCTGCATTTTCATTCTTTTTTAAAGTATGGTTTTAGAAACAGAATTATACCATTTTCCCTTCTTCTCCTCCAGCAGCTCCCAGGTGCTCTCTCTTCAACCTCTGCCAATCCCTCCACCCTGAAGTTGATAGCCTCTTTATCTTTCATAATTATTGTTACATACATGTGTACCTACGCAGAAAGAAAATTAGCCTCTCCCAGGGCATAGCACCATTACTGGTTGTCAAACGCAAAACAGTCAGCCCTGAAATTGTGTGTGTGTGTGTGTGTGTGTGTGTGTGTGTGTGTAAGTAACAGAAATGGACTCAGCAGGTTGGATTTTCAATATTTACACATGTTAAAAGATCAAGGGTTCTTTAAATGTGTTTCCTTGTACTTTAGTTATTATAAGCCCCATTGAGTTAGAGATGCTCCAAAGGTTAATTCATTCATACTTACTGATGATTTTTTGAAATAATTCACTTAAAATATTATGGAAGATGCCTTCCATAAGCACACATATAGCATTAATGACAGTTCCTTCACATATGAAAACTTTACTAGTACTTATTTGTTATTTTGGAGTCTGAAATGGAACCTGGCATTTAGTTCCACCAGCTCAGCCTCAGTTATGTCCTCCAGGAATGTAACAACATCATGTGCCAAATTCTGTCTTGGTTGGCCATATTTCACCTTTCCAAAGACCGTCTAATACCGAAGACCACTGTGTCATATGCAGAAGCTTTTTATATTAAGTAGAAATTTCTGAGACTTCTAAAACTAACAACTAGTCTAAGGATATCATACTTACATCTCACAACTCGGCTGCACCTAGTACCAATGAGTCTGAAAACTGCACCAAGTTTTTAGTTAGACAGTGAGGGACAGACATATCCTTCACAATGTAATTGTTTTTATCCCAGAGAGTGAAAAAATTATTTCCGATTTCATCTTTACTACCAAATTTTGTTTCTAGTTTTTTTTTTTAAAGTGTTATGCATAAATGTAAGCCTTTGATAGCTTGGGAGCTTTTATTTGGGGAAAGATATCCAGAGAATCAAAAGTGAGTGTAGGAGGGTTTTAGGCTTGGAAAGAGCTGTGTGGCAAAAAATGGAGAATGGTGGTCTGCTTTGCAGAGTGAATGTTAGTCTAACTAAAAACAACTTTGGCAGTCTCACCCAATTAGAGCATGGTTGTCTTATTTTTGCCTTTGCTATTTTTCTACTGCAGATAACCTTAAAAAGGGCCGTATCTTTCTTACCCAGATTCCTGCTCTCTGGAGACAGTTCAGGGGTGGCTGAAATCTCACACTTGCGCTATCTCTTTCATTTCTCTGTCCTTGTGTAAATGTTTACAGCTCTAGACAGGGTGACACGTTAAGCTTTACCAGACAACTCTCAACTCCCTAGTTTGTTGTTGTTGTTTTGTTTTGTTGTTGTTGTTGGGGTTTTTGTTTTGTTTTGTTTTTAGTTTTTTGAGGATTTCACTGCACGTAGCCCTAGCTATCCTGGAGCTTTTCAGTATTCTACCATGAGCCTAGACACCTGATTTCATTGATTAAAAAAAAAAAAAACCAAAAAACTTTTGTTTTGTCAATGGACAAACAAGAGACTAAATCTACTAATAAAACAAAGCAAGAGATACAATTGTGGGTAAATTAAGATGCTTGAAGCTTGCCCTCCATTTAGAGAGATTAACTGACAATGTATTCTTAAGGTACTTAGCATTTGGAAAACTCTAATGGTCACACTATAAATACCATATTTTTAATTTTTATTACTTACTTTATTTGAGACTGTAGCCCAGGCTTGTCTGGTACTCACTATGCTGCCCATCCTGACCTCAAATTCATAGCAATCCTGCTGGCTCAGGCTCCCCAGTACTGGGATCACAGACACCAGCTACCACCTCTGACTAAAGTCAATATCTTCCATAAGATTTATTTCTGTTTTTAATTTTATGTGCATTTGTGTGCAGATGTGAGTGTGCCGTGGGGTGTGTGTGTGTGTGTGTGTGTGTGTGTGTGTGTGTGTGTGTGTGTGATGTCATATCTTTGGAGGTCACATGACAGCCGTGGGTCTTGGTCCTCATCTTTAACCTTCTTTGAGACAGGGTCTCTCATTTTGTTGCTGCTGGCTGCCCTGTGCTCCAGGCCTGTGAGCTTCTTGGGGAGAAGGATGCTCCTGTCTCGGCCACCTATCTTGCCATAGGAATGCTTACACATTATAGACAATGCTGCTGTCCTAGGAATTTGCGCTCGGGACCTCATGTTTGTGTGGCAAGCGCTTTCTTCACTGATCCCACGCCTCAAACCCTAACTATAGTACCCTTCGTTTTTAAGCGATATAGTATTTTATTACTCCCTGGGGAATTTCATACACATATGTAGTGTGTTTTGATCGTATTCACTCCCCACTCCTCTAAGACCCATCCCCCCAACCTCCAACACCCCCTCTAAACTTCATGCCTTTATTTTTCAATAACTCACCGAGTCCTGTTTGTGCTGCCCATACCCTCGTCAATATGGAACCATCCCCTGGAGCTTGGTCAAGTTAACAGGGGCCACGACCTTAAAAATAGCTGCCTTTCTCAGGAATCCAATAGGATGACCCCACCTTGGACTGCTGGCAGTGGTCCACAGGGTGCCTGGACTGGTCTACTCTGGTGACCAATCTATCAAATAACCTGCCTGTCATCATAGAGCCTTTGTCCAGTGACTGATGGAGGCAGATGCAGAGATCCATGGCCAGGCACCAGGCTGAGCTCTGGGAATCCAATAGGCGAGAGAATGGAGGGATTCCCCAGGCAGGGGATGTGGAAATCATGATGGGAAGACATGCAGAGATGCCAGGCCACACTAGTGGAAGACCATGAACTGTAGACTAGTGGCTGTGGAGCCCTCATGGGACTGGACTAGGCCCTTGGGATTCAGAAGATGGTTGTTTGGCTCCAACTGTTTGGGGGGCACCCAGGCAGGGGGATCAGGATCTGTCCCTGGTGCATGGGCAGGCTTTTGGGAGTCTGGTGCCTGTGGTGTGATGCCTTGTGCAGTGGGGAGGGACTTGGACCTGCATAGGCTTGGTGTGCCAGGCTCTGCTGACTCCCCATGGGTGACCTTGATTTGGGGGATGTGGGGATGTGGAGTGGCTTGGGAGAGAGGGCTGGAGGGTGGGAGCAGAGAGGAGGGGGAATTTGTGGGTGGTATGTAGAGTAAGCAGAAAATTTCTTCAAAAAGAAAAATGAAGCCAGGTGGTGGTGGTGGTGGTGGTGGTGGTGGTGGCGGTGGCGGTGGCTGCACACCTTTAATCCCAGCACTCGGGAGGCAGAGGCAGGCTGATCTCTGTGAGTTCGAGGCCAGCTTGGGCTACAGAGTGAGTTCCAGGAAAGGCGCAAAACTACACAGAGAAACCCTGTCTCGAAAAAAAAAAAAAAATCTGAAGGTTGGGGATTTAGCTCAGTGGTAGAGTGCTTGCTTAGCAAGCGCGAGGCCCTGGGTTTGGTCCTCAGCTCTGAAAAAAAAAAAATAAAGAAAGAAAAATGAAAAAAAAAAATAGCTGCCTTTCCCTCCCCTAGCAGTCATTATCTGTCACCCCCCTCTCTGCTGGAATGCTGACTGGCTTGATCTTGTGTATGTGACCATTTGTGCACAAGACACTGTTTCCCCGAGGTCCTCCCTGAGCCCCGTGACTGGTGATCTTTCCACTCCCTCTTCTGTGATGGCCCCCACCTGTGGGTGGGTGAGTGTGATGTAGATGTACTATTTACGGCTGAGCGCAGCACAGACACTGGCTTTCTGCACTTTGACCTCTGTGAGTTTCTATGGAAGCCTTCCCAGAAATCTTAGGGAAAAAATTTCCCTAGCAAGCTTCCGGAATAGAATTTTTTTTTTCTCCTGAAAGGCCAAGAAGCAACAGTTTTCTCTTTTTCTGCACACAGGCTCCGTCTAGATGTGATCTCTATGGTGCCGTTTGAATGTGATGCCAACATTAAGAGGTCAAGCAGCCAGAAAAATCAAAAGGGGTCAGACCCCAATAGTATTTTCAGACATAATGCAATCAATTCGAGGGAACTTAAAACTTCATCTTATATGACACCATGTAAGTCCTTTCAAATACCTTTTTGACACATTTTGAGTCCAAACTTATTTTTCTTGTAGTAAAAAACATTCTGGTATTTAAAAAAAGCCAGCCATCTATAATTTTATGGACAAGCTGTTGATTTTTCACTATTGTTGTTACTATTAGTATTATTTGTGTTTTGGAGACAGGATCTCAGGTAGCCCAGGTTGACCTGAAGCTCACTCTGTAGCCAAGGCTGGTCTTGAACTCCGGGTCCTTCTGCTTCTACCTCTTGAATGCTGGAATTACAGGTGTGTATTACTACATCTGACTGATTAAATAATACATACATTTCCAGTGGAAAAAAAAAAGAAAGAAAGAAAGAAAAGAAAAAGAAGAAAAAAGAAATGGACTTGGCTCACACACCCATCATGTTGGCTGCTGATTTCTGATATTTTTTTGTAGATATGACACTATTATACTGTGAAGCATGAAGAGAATATCATTCACTTTTACTGGAAGATCTCAGCTGACAAGAAAGCCAATCACTCTAGAGTTAGAGCAAGGTTAGCTCTGGGACAGTGAACTATGGTTGTGAACTGAATAACGCAGCATGACATCCTAGTGTGCATTTCAAGAACAGAATCTGGTGATGGGAAGTGTCACAGTTTTGAGTAGAGCTTTAAAGGACATGAGGATTTTGTCAGGTTGACCAGGCTTTAGGTAATTTTGTGTCACCTAAATGTTATGTGATTGCAAAAAGTCAACACAGCTATAGTATATATCGGTAAAAAAATGGCACTTCTTCCATTTGAAATCTGCACTTCCCAAATAACTTGATTCTGTGAGCTACAGATTAGTGAGGACACTGACATGCTTGGGATTAAGTAGAGGAAAGAGTCTAGCATGCAGTCTGAAGAGGAGAATGGTATAGGAATGATGATGCACTTACCCTAAGAAAGCACAAATTCCCTGACAGTTGACTTCAAGTACTAGAATGGTAGCCACCCACCCAGAGTCTGGTTCTAATGATAGAGCTTATCATTATGAATATGTAGAGTGGCTTGTTATTGCCACATCATAGCCCAGCTACATCTGGAGAGGTTGACTGACGCATAATCAGGAGGCCAGGGTCTCTGAATCCTACCTTCCAGTCCCCATCTCTGCCTCACCAGTTCCCCAGGCACGTGTAAACTTTTACAACCACCTGGGTAATCTCTAAAGCAGTTTCCTACTTCAGGAAAACAAGCAGGCTAAACAACCCATGGCTTCTCTTTCTTCCTTTTACTTCAATCCATTCCTAATCTCAGCTTTATTTATGGTTCTGAAGATTTCCAAGAACAGAAAGAAACACACACATTAAATCACACTGACTTATTTGTTTTGTTTTTTTTTTTTTTTTTGATTTTTTTTGAGACAGGGTTTCTCTGTGTAGCTTTGTGCCTTTCCTGGGACTCACTTGGTAGCCCAGGCTGGCCTCGAACTCACAGAGATCCGCCTGCCTCTGACTCCCGAGTGCTGGGATTAAAGGCGTGCGCCACCACCGCCCGGCTACACTGACTTATTTGTACCTCACACAGTAAATCCTCTCATGGGATCTAAGTGGGTGAAATCGCTAATGTTCCTGCATCTTCCTGAAATCGGTCCTTGAGTTTGGGAGAAGAATGGGGCAAGAGGAGCCGCCAGCATCCTCTGAAAGCCAAGACACCAATAAACAACAGGGACTTGAGCCTTAGTTCGCATAGGTCCAGGTAGACCGAACACCAGACCACACAGCTGTCATTTCCACAGCCTTCTCTCCACCCACGGGAGAGAGAGTGCAAGCAGAATCACAGTGAGATAACATCAGCTTCAACTCCTGGCTCCACAGAAGTCAATGCTTCTCAGACACTGCAGACCTCCTGGGGAGAGAGAGAGCTGACTTCCAAGTAGGAATTTTGCCATACTCGATGGCTTTCAAGAAAGAGGTGGTGGTCATCTGTCAGGAGTTGTGGAAAGGATTCCTCCTGTGACTGGAAGTTGGTACTCTAGCCCCTTTCAATGCTGAGTTCCTGTAATTCCCCGACCACCAGCTGGTCTGGCTGCTGCTTATCCTGCCATCTCTTTACCTGCTCATGAGTGATCAGCTTGCTTGCAACTGGAAGGCGCATGGGCGTGTGTGGCAGGGGGTGGGAATATGATTTGAAACTGCTCATTGTCCTTAGGCAAACTCCTCAGGTAAAACATTTTACATGAAACTCCCAAGGGCTTCATTGGACTGCATGGACAAAACTGTTGACAGGAAGGGAGATGAATCACCCCAAACACCTTTCCCAGAGTTAACTTATAAATGCCCCTGCCTTCTACAGACAAGGAGCTTTTGGATTAAAGAAGTGAAGTAAGGTGTCCAGTGTTCCGATATTAATGACTTCAGCCAGATTGAGCACAGGTTTAAGTTCATGGCGAAAGAAACTGTATTCTTCGCCTATTTGTACATGTAATTTGGGTAGCTCTAAGTGCAAGTTTGTAGAATCAACATCTGTATATGAATGATATGAAATTCCAAGCAATTTTAATTGTAAACTCAATCTAAAAAACTGTTTTGTTCTGCGCTATAAAAATTCAACCTGAACAAGAAAGTGAGGCTCAAATACCTGATGGGCATGGTGAACCCAATGACGCAGGCTGAGCCTTCCTGATCCTCTTGCGCCTTCTGTGTGGAGCCAGCAGCAGTCCAGCTGTGTTGCAGTCTTTGACCTTCCATGTCATCATGGCTAGGGCAAGCAAGGAAGACAGCCACCGATGTAAGGAGAGGCGCAGACCTCCATTCCTAGACACTTCCTGACAACGGGCCTCTGCTCCAACCATACTGTCAGTCATTCGGTCATTCATCACTTACATTCTGGATCATATCTTTATTATTATTGTTTTAGTGCTTAATTAAACGTTACGGTTTCATGTAACTGTATTTTCACTCCCCTGCAGGCCTGACAATGCCTTTTGGTTTCAAATCGCCCGAAGCCCCAAGGCAGGCCCTGATATTGATTTTTTTTTAATATGGGTGAGTAATACCCACTGTTTTTCTAATGCGCTCTTCGCACATGGGATTGTAAAAGTAAACAGTGCTTTTACACCATCTGTTTGAAAGCTGTTAGCTTTTTTAAAATACAGGCACTATTTAAATTGTAAATGGCCCTTACGCAGAAGTTACTTTATACATTCACATTTATAACTGTAAAAATAATATACTTATAGGTTATGTTCCAAACCAAATGATACAAACCCGTTTAGGAGAACATGACGTAAAATGATCCCATAGATCCCCACGAAGGCAAATGTTTACAGGAAAGTTGCCAGGGAACCCGAAGAGAAGTGGATGGAGGTGTGCTCCCTGGCCCTCCCCACCGCCCACCCTCTGGTCTAGAGGACAGATTCCTTTTTTCAGTTCCCTAGGGCACTCATTAGGATTCTGGTTCTCAGTCACAGTAACCTTTGAAATTATGCAATTGAGTTCTTGGGCCACAAATCAATGTGCTTACTTGATGGGATTGGAAGTGGCAAAGGAAGATTCTGGGGGCCTGCTGGGGGCTTTCAAGGGTTGTGGTAGAGAGTACCTGAGAGAGGCCGTATGTGCTCCGTTTCCTTTGCTGCTGAGAGGAACGGAAGACAGAGAAAGAACGGACTATGAAGACAACAGAGTGGCTGCCCACTCTACTCTCTGGCTTTAATATCTGAGGCAGAGGGTGACAGCAATCTGTGGAAGATGCAGTTCGGGTCTGGCCTCCTAGGGATGAAGGGTTGGGATGCATTTCAGGAATGAGTTTGGGACTCGGAAATCCCAGTTACTTGCATGTCTGTGGTAATGAGGATGGATGACAAACAGGAGAGAAAACACTAGCAGGGGATAACATAATACACAGAGAACAGACTGTTGAATTGTAGTTGGCCTGTAAAACAGAAGGCAAAACCCAAATCAAGGCCCTCCGCCCATGCTCCAGTTACACAAATGCCGTTTGATTTTCTAAGAAAGGTGGGTTTTAAAACCGAAGCTATGAAATCCAGATGCGGTTTTTCCTATGGGTAACTCTGCTCTGTGTGTTTTGGTTTTAACAAGTTAAATGTAAGAAAAGCATTAGTTCCTCTTTGGGACAGGAAGCTGGAAGACAGGCCTGACTGCCCAAGGCTTTGTGCTCCGGAGCCATCTTCCAACAATTTTCTTAACTCGTTATCTCTACACTCGTGATGTGATGTGATGTGATGTGTGTGTGTGTGTGTGTGTGTGTGTGTGTGTGTGTGCCATAACCTGTGTGCGAAGGTCAGCAGACAACCTCAGATCTTCCTTCCACTTTGAGACATGCTCTCCTGTCCTCGCCCTCCGCCTTCCCCTAAGCGAGCTGGCTCAGGAACTTGTAGGGATTTTCCTGTCTCCACCCCAATGGCCTCTGGATTTCAGATGGGCAGTACCCTGTCTCATGTCATGTGGGGACCCACACTCACCCCCTCAGGGTTGCGGGAGCCATGCAAGCCCTCTATTCATGAGTCACCTGCTCACTGGCTCGTTTACTTCTTCCCCATTGTTCCCCTGGCTGCAAGGTGCGTAAGAGATGTGTGGTGGTTGATTTACGGGTTTTTAGGAAGTGTGGCATCCATGGTTGTAGAAGTCATGCAGGAAGAAGAGGAGACTGGGGTCCAAGAAGCCAGTCTGGAGGCCATGACAGCTTCTCCCCGGCCATCACACACTGCCCAAACTGGAAGAGACGAATGGAAAGGAAGAAGACTGACCTGGATTAGAACTGTGTTCTACGATCGTCAAAAATCTGTGACTGATTGGCTCTGTCAGCTCCTACTACAGTAACCAAAGTGACCAACCCCAGGTATGTATTATTTACTCTCTTTCACAAGTACAGTCTTACCCGGTGGGGTGGTGATGATGGCTCAGGCCTTTAATCCCAGGCAGAGGCAGGCGGATCTCTGCGAGTTCCAGGCTAGCCAGGGCCATTACACAGAGAAACCCTGTCTCGAGAAACTAAAGCAACAACAACAAACAAACAAACAAAAAACAAGTACAAAAAAACTATGCCTTTGGAGCCAGAAAAAACACTAGTGGAAAAAAATCAAAACAATTAATTGAACCATCTTGACTTAAAAAACATTGAAGATTTGACAAATGTGCTCTTTCTTGGGTTCTTACAATTTATTTTACACAATAAAATGACTCACGAAATAGTAAATGAAACTGGATTCCTTAAATCCAAAACCTAGGTTTTAACAATAGGCATTTAAATTTAAGTTTTCTTGTGATTGCATTGCATTGAGGAACAGAGTTCCTTTGTGGTAGAAACATGATCGGTCCAAAAAGCAAGCTTGTCGTCTTCATCCCCTGCTTCCTGTTTCTTATTTAACTTAGTGGCATAGTCAAGAGGCAGCTAATTCTTGAAGTCCTAAATCAACAGGCTTGGGAGCGGCAATGGGGATGTTGGAAGGGGTGTACTGAGCCACACGAAAAACTATAAAATCTCCCACAGGAGAGATTAAGCTAGGTTGAAGAAATTCAGCTCTTGCCTGGGGCAGCAAAGCAAGAGGCTTAATTCTAGCCCTGCGGGGCAGGAGGCAGGTGCCACAGAGACAAAGCTTCTGTGGAGGATGGAGATCAGGATGTATCCCTATAAAAACCGAACAACTGGTGTCCAGGGCATCTGGTGGAAAGTGGGAGGCAGG
This sequence comes from Peromyscus leucopus, assembly GCF_004664715.2. Classification (NCBI taxonomy): domain Eukaryota; kingdom Metazoa; phylum Chordata; class Mammalia; order Rodentia; family Cricetidae; genus Peromyscus; species Peromyscus leucopus. The sequence goes on from NC_051068.1 coordinate 96,222,536, forward strand.
AAGCAGAAAGGCTCAAGCTCCCTTTGCTGGATCTGCCCGGGCATTTAATTTCTGCTAATGTCCATTGGGACACAGCGTTAAGCTTGGAATCTCAAGCCTAGTGAGTCCTGCCTTCATCCTTGAAGAACTAGGCTCAGCAAAGTGGTTTTAACACTCCGTGTGGGTTTTGATAACTTCTATCCTGAGAGTTGCCAAGGCAGAGAGGTGCATCTAATTCCATCCACATTTCTCCAGAGATTGCAAAAACACAGACAAGACGACCAAGAGTGGGAGGGACGGGTGCCAGGCGGGAGCCGCCAGACAGGGCTGTGGTGCATGCCTGCTGGCACAGGCAGCCTAGACCGTCCCCCACGTTGGCACCAAGAGCCCGCGGAGTTCCGTGCCCCGCTCTGAGCCTCGGGACTGACAGCCCAGGGAGGGCTGGAGGTCGGGCTCCGGGCAACAGTGCTCCTAGCGCTCTTAGCCAGCGACGGAGGCCGACCCTTCGGGTCCCGTGCGATCCTCCAGCCGCCCCCGGGGCCGGGACAGCAGGGCGGCGGCGCGAGCGTGGGAGGGGGCTCCAGGACTCTGCCGGCCCCGCCCCGCCCCCTCCTCGGGGACCCGGAGCCTAGCATGGACCACACTCGGCGCCGCAGCCATGGCGCTCGCCCGCTGCGTGCTGGCTGTGATTTTAGGGGCACTGCCCGCGGTGGCCGGCGCTGATCCCGCCTCGCCCTCGCCCCTGCACCGCCCGCAAACGTCCCCGCCGCGTCCCCCACACGCGCGCTACCTTCCCAGCCCGCGGCGGCCACCGAGGACCCCGCGCTTCCCGCTCCCGCCAGGGGTACCGGCTGCCCAGCGCTTGCAGGTCCTCACCGCCCGGCACACGCCCCCAGGGCTCCCACGCGGCTGCGGGGCAGGAGAGCTGTGGGGCAACACCACCGACCTCGGCGTCCCGTGTCTGCACTGGGCGAAGGTGCCGCCCTTCTTGGAGCGGTCGCCCCCGGCTAGCTGGGCTGAGCTGCGAGGGCAGCCGCACAACTTCTGCCGGAGCCCTGACGGCGCGGGCAGACCTTGGTGCTTCTACCGGAATGCCCAAGGCAAAGTGGACTGGGGCTACTGCGATTGTAGTCAAGGTGAGTGGTGTCCCCCGCGGAGGTGGCAGCTGGGGACTGGGCACGGAGGCAGCCTGGCTCGGGGGACAGTATCTGTGTACCCGGAGACAGGGGAAAGGGGTTGCCGGTTTGCACTGTGGTGTGGTGGTGGGCTGGGTAGCCACATAACTAGTACAGTGCATTCATTTGTACAGTGTGCCAGTCAGCAAAGCGTGCATCGTGTGACGATTGTCATGGGGACAGTCTCTGTGAAGGTTGCTCAGCTGTAACCCCTAGAGAAGGTCTGTCGGGCCACCGTGTGTGTGTGTGTGTGTGTGTGTGTGTGTGTGTGTGTGTGTGTGTGTTCATCTACCCACAATACACACACATTGCCAGAATTATGCATGGTAGTGGGTGTCTGTTGTCTTGTATCAGCTGGTCTTGATAAGGCGCTCTGTATACAAAAAAAAAAAAAAAAAAGTAAAGAAATACATACATTTGCTAACCACTAGTTTGCGAAAGGGAAGAATTAAATGTAAGATGTGTCCCGGCAAACTTTCTTACCTCTCTAGACCCGGATTTGGAAAGCCGTGGTGAAATGTTTGCCTCGCTGCCATTGTTGACTTTAAAGCATGACAAAATTCTCAGGCCCAAATACAAAGACAGTTATGTTCTGGGGCTCCGTATGGTAAAGAGCACCAGGCAATGAAGAACAAAGGAAAGAGAGGGGCAGGACAGGAACTGCCTCAGTAGCCAAGGAGGCAGCTAGAGTCAAATGGGATCTTCGGCAGAACCATTCCTTCAGCTGTGCGTCTCACTTATGGGAAAATCGGAATTAAGAGTCCACTTTCAACCTCAGCAAAGAAGGTTCATAGCGTATCTTAGGTTTGTGGTAAGCCAAAGTTTCACATTCATAGCTTGAATGCAAATAATCATCTACCTTCACACAGTACTTTACTCTGAAATTAATTTCCTCGTAATTGATATTGAGGTTTTAAAATTGACTCTCTCCTAGTAGAGCAAAACTTTGGCTGTTTTCAACGGCACTCTGTGGTAGGAGTTTCAGAGATTTCCTGAAGTGTGTGCTTCCAGCCTTTGGAGGTAACCTTCTCCAATGTCACCCCTTTTTCACAGACAGTTTATTTATCTCTGCCTTCAATTGAGTTAGTGCTTCAAGTTAAAGGAAAGTGATACGAAGGTTAAGATCAATTATTCTTCATCCTGGAGAATGAAGTCATCGCTGTACTCATGATTCATGGACAGAATGCCAATGTGGCTGTAAAAAAAAATCAAGATGATGTCAAGCAAAGAGCTCTGCTGTTACCTCATTTACTCTAAGATCATTTTAATAAAGTCTTGTGTCTAGCAACAGCATTGGCGGCTTTTTATTATTATGCTTAGTTTTGTAACTAGACATGATAGAGAATTATTAGGAAATTAATAGGTAAGAAACTATAGACTGTTTTCCCTTCAAAACATAGTAAAGAAGGAATTCAAAGTTAAAATATTGTGGTGATCTATTTCTCCTTTCAAATGCACAAGTAACTTTCAGTTTTATAGTCTTAGTGAAGAGAATAGTTTATCTTTGAATTCCCTACTATCCTCTCTTTGGAGAGAAACTAAAATTTTTTTCAATACCTTTAGGTTCAGAGTTAGTGTTTAGCAGCCAAAAATCTCAAATGTGATCACGTTTAGGTAACAAAATATAAGGGAAACAGAAGAAGCTACCCATGATGAGCAACAGACACAAGGAAGAGATTGGCCATGTAATACCCAAATTACTCTTATAGGACCCAACCCTGATAGCCAAAGCCTTGGGCTCTGTCACTCACTCCTGCAAGTCTGGATAGCTATACTTCTGAGACCTCTGGCGTACTCTGAATCGTACAGTGTTCTTATTCCCACACATTTCAGTTGGGGGTTTGGGCAAGAAAACTATATAGTAATGAAAGAATGTTGAATTGTTCTTTAGAAAACATTGATGTTGTTTTGACACAGCAATGTTGGATAAGACTCCTAACATTAGAGCTTTGGGTTTCCCCATGTAAAGAAAAACAGGGTGTTTAAAGAAAAAAGATTTCTTTGTTTATTTGTATGTATGTATGCCTTGTCTCTAAGTATGCATGTGTGTGTGTGTGGTGTGTGTGTGTGAGTGTTCATACACTCGTGTGTTCTCCATACCTCATGTGCCCTTCATTTAAAGCCCAGAAGAAGGGAACTGGATGGCCTTTCTACCACTCTCTACCTCTTCTTTTGACATGAGGTGTCTCCCTGAGATCTTCTCTTGTCTCTGCCCTCCTCAGAGCTGCTGTTAAAGACAGGGCAGGATGTCGCACTTGTTTGTTATGTGGGAGCTGGGATCCAAACTGCAGCCACCACAATTACACAGTCAGCACTCTTTGCTGCTGAGGCATCTCTCCAGCCCCAGAAAATCAGTTTTTAAGCAAATTAATTAAAAGAATTTTTCAAGCTCTGGGCATGTACTCAGAATGACCTTGTCTATTTATTAGAGTTAGGACTTATGGAACACCCACTCTGTGCTGGGTGCTGGACTAAGAATTTGATGTTTGTTTTATTTATTTTTCATAGTCATCTTTATAAAGGAGCCCCTACATTTTCCTGTTGGAAAATCCTAAAGGAAGATTGCCAGGAAAGCAGAAAAAAATATGATAGGATGTGCACATAGATGTGTGCGTTTTCATTTCACAGTCCATTTTGCTCCATTTCTTTATCGGTATGCAATGTAGAAATCTCTGTGCTGTGTTGCAGCACTCACTTGTTAGCTCATAGGCTAGTCTAAGGGCAGAAAGAAAGAAGAGTAATTATGTTTAGTATAAGTACAATGCACATTATTTTAAAGGTATTTTTCTTCCTTTACAGAAAACTGGAACAAAAGAAAAGACTAAAATATAGAAATGTGATCCCTCCTTTAAAGCTTAAACTGGGGTCAGAGTAGAGTTTCAAGTCCCATACAGAGAAGTGAGGAAGTAGGGCCCTCCTGCATGATGCAGAAGGAACAGGGTGGACATTTCAGGTGAGCGGAATGTGAACAATCCATTAGCTCACGTATCAGAGCAGGAAGTGTAATGCTTTGGCCCTGGCTCCAAGAAACTTACCTATTAGTAATAAAAGATCTTTCTGGGGATTGGGATACCCAAATCAGTCCAGGAGTTAGTTCTCACAGTCTCTTTACCTCGAGAGACTGGTGCAATGATTCAGCCATTGAGTCTGATGACCCGAGTTTGATCCCTGGGACTCACATGATGTAAGGAGAAAACTGACTCCTTCAAGTTGTTTTTCAGCTTCCCCATGTGTAACATGGCATATGTTCCTTTCTTGGTCACTGTTCTACTGCTGTGAAGGAACACCATGCCCTAAGCAATTCTTATAAAAGAGAGCATTTAATTGTGGCCTTGCTTACAATTTCAGAGGTTAGCCCATTATCATCCTGGTGGGGAGAATGGAGGCGTGCAGACACGCTGCTGGAGAAGTAGCTGAGAGTTCTACATCCCGATCTGTAGGCAAATGAGAGAGGGAGGGAGAGAGGGAGGGAGGGAGAGAGAGAGAGAGAGAGAGAGAGAGAGAGAGAGAGAGAGAGAGAGAGAGAGAGAGAGAGATATTGATTCTGGGTTTGGCATGAGCTTTCGAAACCTCAAAGCCAGTGGCACACTTCAATGGCACTTCAGTGGGACACAACAATGTCACACTTCTTATTCTTTCTGATTCTTTCAAATAGTGCCACTCCTTGGTGACTGAGCATTCAAATATATGAGCCTATGGGGGACATGATTATTCAAACCATTCCACCTCCCCCCCCAAAAAAATAAATGTGAAAAAACATCTAAAAATTCACCTAGCCACTTGTTAAAATTCTTGGGCTCTAGCCTCAGAGTCCTAATTCCCACATCCAGATCACGAATTGCATGCTTCCCTTCTAAGGTGAAGTGATGAGGTGCTGTTTAGGTGACTCTTTCAAACCCCAAGAAAACCTACAGGAAAGCATCAGGGCCTTGCTAGAATGTGTAGTGAAGGTCAATGATGCTAGCCATCTTGTGACTTTACCTTGCTAGATCGTAGCCTCAGAGAAAGCATAAGACATGCCAACATTGGTTTCCTGTGTGGTCTTATAGTACAACATCCTTGGTATTTGCTTTGCCTGTGTGTGGTGATAACAGCATAGTTTACCGGAACATCCATCTTCACTGAGTGGGAGCAAGAGGCCACTCTCATATTTCCACAGGCAGCTGACCGCTTCCCTCCGACGATCCTTTGCAAGGAGACAGTGAGGGCTTCCTGACTCAGAGTGGCAATCATTTTCACAGTCTCAAGTTGTCACGGCAGAAGGGGCAACTTACTGGACTCTGTTCTGGGAATTCTCCTTTTTAACCAGCAGTGAATTAGTCTTAGGTGGAAGATGGCAGATGAGTAGTAACACAGGTAGACTACGTGATGAAGGTTCAGAGGACTATGTCAGCTTCTCATCACTGTGACAAAACATCCGAGTTGATAATGTGAAAGGGGGGAAGGTTTTCCTAGGCTTCTGTTTTCGGAACTTTCAGCCCATGGTCCATTTGGCTCCATTGTTCTGAGGGCTCTCCTGAGGCAGAGCGTCAGGGTGGGGTGCTGACGGAGTGCAGCTGCTCATGGCCTGCCAGCCAGCAAACAGAGGGAAAGAATTAGGGCCTGTGGTCCCAATTCCTTTTCATGTGCTTAGCCCACAATTACCTATCTTCCTCTGACCACACATCACCCATCTCTCAACATACTCATAGGCTAGTGGCCAAACCGTGGCACTTGGCTTTTGGGGAACATTTAAAAATCCCAAGTCATAACAGAATGATCTCCAGATATAACCTCTTATCATCTCATGCTAGTCTGGTCCTAAGTACTTAGTCACCCCAAATCTCTTAGTTCAAATAGTCATGCTGGACACACAGGCTAAATATTGCTGTTTATAGACATTCCTCTTGGAAGGCCATATGCTGTTTGAAGTGAATATCAATTAAAAAGTTAGCCTAGCAGACATAATGGCTCATGCCTACAATCTCAGTACTCAGGAGTCTGAAGCAGGAGCATGACCTTTGAGTTCAAGGATATCATAGGCTGCATAATGAGTTCCATGGGTAGCTAGGGCTAAGGAATGAAATGCTATCTAAAAAAATGTGATAGAACTCCCCTCCTCTTATATGCCTTTTAATCCCGTATCTTCAAAAAAGAAACCTCAAACCAAAGTGTAAATATTATTCATTTCTATTAGTCAAGGAAGAAATAAAGGATGGGAACCAAATATATCGGTCAGCTTTGTTTGGTAAATCCCACTCTTTCCCAAATAAAACAAATGGAAAGCTAAGCCAATTGGGCTAATTAGTTACCACAATGTACATTTGTTTTAAGAGAAAGAAGAATCAGCAAAAAATAAGTTCTACCCTAGAGCTTTCAGAGCCACTAGGAATTAGTTTATAATACGAAGGAATCATAATAAAAATTTGAAACAGAGTTTGGTGAAGAACAAAAACTGTCACATCACCATGCCAATCTTTTTTCAACTATTATTGAACTTCACAAGCACATTAAGCAATTAATTTTAGTCCTTCTGTTGTTCTAGTGGAATTAGATGAATGCCTGCTGACAATAACAAACTACTATCCTCATCCTTGACCAAACTATCCTTAAAACATAGAAATGTCAGCATATAAACTACTCAAAAAAATTAAGAAAAAAGCCTCCATTACATTTTGCAGATGTTAATATATGTACTACATTGCATTAAGTATACTGCATGGATATATACAAATCATGAAAAATAGCATTATCCGAAGACAGCTGAATTGGGAGAACGTTTGTTGACTTTTCAAGTGCAGTGGAGGATGTTAATTTAACTTTGATAATTTCTTTTCAACCTATCTGAAAGAAACTGAAGTGTGCTGGTCTTAACTATTATCATTCTCACCTGTAACTTGAGTCTGTTTTAACATTGTGGAACAATAGATTTGAATCATAACATCCCAGGTAAAAATGAAATCAAATCATTGTTTAATGTCAGGACATTTCTCTGAACTTACATCCAACTGAATTCTATCTGCCTCCATTAGTTCTCATCTATAATTCATAGAAACTGTTCATTTATTATTCATGTAGCTACCTTTAGTACTGGTAAAAATATGAGTTGGTCTAGTTCAAAGTGAGAAAACATCCTCTGAAAACCCAATCCTACTCATTGATGTTATGCTTACTGGAAATTTATAAATCCTATAAACTATTCCTTAGTTAGTTTAAGACATGTCCTGTGACATCTTACGAAAGATGGCAATTTAACCATGGCCAAGCCATGATTAATATAATCCTACCATAACATTTCACAAACTTTATGTCATTAAACAGTTTACCCACAAGCAAATGGTCGCAACCAGTCTCGCTGGAAGAGAGTCTAGCCATCCAAAGAAGGGTTAATGCTGCCAGGAGCTGCCATACTTTTCTAGCAAACCCCAATGGCTTGAAGCAGAATGGCTAGGATCAAGGTGTTTGACTAGGTCAAGCGGCCTTTAATGGCAACAAGGGAAGGGTTTCTTGCAGGTTATTTGTGAGCTTCTCCAACCTCCTCCCTCATGAGAGAAATGCCCCAGGATTCAGGTGCAGAGGCCCTGTGTGTGCCTTTCTGTCTGAATTTCCCCAACAAGCAACAGCACAGTCCCTCCGGGGCCCATTCTAGTGACCTCATCTTAACCTGTTTACACGTAAGACCACGTTCACAGGTACGGGGAATGAATTAGCACTTCAACATCTTTTGGGAAGCACAGTTCAAAAACAGCCTAAAGCATGAAAAACTGAAACTCGTGAGGGGAATTTTAATAATATCAGCTGTTCTCTACGTTGAATCGATTGAGAGTGATAAAATGGTTAAAGACACCTCTTCTTCCATGCCATATGTCGGAAGATTTTTTTTTTAGTTTTAATATTTTAATTTTAATTTTATGAACTTTATTATTTAAAAAACATGCAAATAAAATGCCTATACACCTTAATGAACTTCTATACAGTTAAAACAGGCAATCTGAAGCAGTGGCAATCACACTGAATTTTACACTTCCACTATGGACTATGCTTTTATACACTTATCCACCACCAAGAAATCCACAACAGAGTAAGAACTAGAGAAACAATTAGCTGTCTATTTTATTGCACGGCTCATGCTCATTACCTGCACTCAGACCTTGCTCATCCCCCTACATTCAGACTTTCCTCTCTTTTTTCTACACATTATGCTATGTCCGCAAGTGCTTTTGTTTACATATATACATATGTTGTTGCCTAAATTCTGCATATGAGGAAGAACATGTGGAACTCTACTTTTAACAAAGCTAGCCATGAGGCCAATTTCTGTAACATGAACTCAGGAATCTTATGTGTTTTCTTTTCTTTCCACATGAAAAGAAAAACTATAACCTAAAATGACAGTAAGTTAAATATTTTTGCCAAAAAATTAAGAAAGTAGAATGCTAAGCATTATTGTGTATTGGCATTGGAATTTTTTAAAAGCAACCATCCGATGGTTTTTGGTATTCTTCCTGACAAGCTGCCATGGACAGCCTTCACGGTTTTACACATCCACGACTGCTTTGGTGTATACATTTATAATGATTGACATAGTTTCCCTCAGACCTCTGCTTGGAATAGAAAATTTCAAGCGATATACAGTGAAATCTCAAAATGGAAGGATTTAGAAGATAATAATTCCTGAAAATTTGCCCTTGTGAGATTTGAAGGCAGTGTAGGCTTAGATCTACTAGAATATGATCAAGAGAAGTTAGTTGCTGCTATGAAGGGTATTTATGTGTGAGGGAAGGGGGTAGATCATTATTGATAACACAGGATTGTGGCAATTGGAAAGTATTTGCCAAGCAAAGAATTTAGTTTACGGTTTATGTGAGAAATGATACTGTTGATATGTATAGCAAGAGCATTTAGTCTACCTGGCTTTGAACCTTATGATTGGTCTGCTCTTTATCCTTTCTTTTATTGATCTAAGGTTGTTTCCCTTTCCCATGTATAATTGTGTACCTATAAATTTGTATAAATGTGTCTTAGTGTGTGTTTTAGTGCTGTGAAGAGATACCATGACCATGGCAACTCTTATAAAGAAAACATTTAATTGGGGTGGCTCACTTACAGTTTCAGAGGTTCATTTCATTATCATCATGATGGAGAGCCTGGCAGCATGCAGGCAGACGTGGTGCTGGAGCTGAGAGTCCTACATCTTTCAAGCAACAGAAAGTCGACTGACTGTCACACTGAGTGAAGCTTGAGAAAAGAGACCTCAAAGCCCGTCCCCACAGTGACACAATTCCTTCAACAAGGCCACACCTAATAGTTCCACCCCCTTTGGGGCTATTTTCTTTCAAACCACCACGAATGTGTGTCTACACATAACACATGTTGTATCCATAGCCCTACTGCAAATCTGTATGGACATTAGGACAAAGCCACCCCTGCCAGAGCGTCTGTCTCTTGTTTAGGATCCTGACAAAGCCACTGTTCACCTTTCTGTGTGGACAGACAGTCTGAGGCTGTCTATACATCTGCCTGATTGATTAGCTTACTCCCTTGTAACATTTGGTACATTCATTGTGATATTTCTAGTAGAATGATGATCACTAACAAGCTATGATGCATGTAGGGATACCCAACATTGTAAAAAGGAATTCTTATAGGGTCTTGCTTAGGTTTAGAGGCAAGGGGACAGTGCCAGGCAGTACTCCAGGGGATAATTGATAACAACACACCAGCTTCTCAGTGATGTGGGATACAGCTTTCTGTCATCCACAAATTAAGGAAATTAGTTATAGTTTTTAAGATTGCCACCATTTCCAGCATCCTAGGATAATAAACACAGGAGGAACAAGTCTGATAGAAAGCTCATTTGTGGGTTGACATGCAAATTGAACTTCTCAGATTTGGGAGTGTGTGTGAATTTGTTAAAAGAAAATTGGATGATCACTCCTCATCTCTTGTCACGTCACAGATAGAACTAAGTGACCCTAGGCTCTCACCATGTGTTTACAAGCCTGAGAAATTATGGTGTGGAAGAATGTTGCCTTGGAAACCGTTCCCACTGTTTTTGAATGGTCCTTGGTTTTCTTCTTTCCATCTCTAAATGCCTCTGTTATTTAGGTGATGTGATTACATCATTTCTTGTTGACAACATTGTTAGGCACTATTTTTTAAAATTGTTTCTTTTATTTTTTTTCAGATTATAATATAATTAGATAATTTCTCCTTTCCTCCCCCAAGCCCTCTCATGTACCCTTCCTTGCTCTTTCAAATAAGTGGCCTCTTCCTTCATTAATTGTTGTTACATACATATATGTATATATATACGTATTCCTAAATTAATAAATACTACCTGCTCAGTATGTATGCTCCTTGCATGTATATTTTCAGTGCTGATCACTTGGTATTGGATAAGCAATCGGTGTGCTTTTCCCTGGGGAAGACTATTTCTCCAGATAGGCATCAAGTCTCACCATTATTTACTTCCAGTTTAAGTATAGCTATAATTTGTTTTTGTTACTAGAACATTTTAGCTCTGTAAGACATGAGTAATTTGGTGGTAGTGGGAATTAATGCAGATGATGTATCAATTTAAAATAATATTTGAGATGAGTAAATGGATTATTTGATTGAAACAAACTGTTGGAAACTATAAATAAAAGAAATAAACTGCTGGTGTTTGTGGTATGCATGATATTATATCTACCTGTAGAAGATTTATGATTTCAAATAATCTCAAACAATTCAAACCCCTCAGATATATTTCTTTTTCTTTTTTTACTTACTTACTTCTTTATTTAGAGTGTGTATCTGGTGGGTATGCCCATACCTCAGATGTGCATGGAGCTCAGAGGACAATTTGCATTACCTCGACAGCTTAGCAGCTGGCACATGACCTGCTGAGCCATCCACTGACCCAGGCGTGTTTCTTTTAAAACGTACTGTGCATCAAATGTCTCAGTAACTTAGATAGGGGCTCCTCTTGCTTAGTCTAAGTTTAAAAGTTGAGACTGTATGATGAATGTCACATGGCCTGTCAGCTGTGAGGCCACACCCATGTGGCCTCCTGAACGATCCCGATTAGACAGTATAGGCTCTGCTTCCATTATTGCCGCCTTTTGTTTCTTGTGATTTCGTTGTGAAATACGATATATTTTTCTTAAATGCTTACATTCTTTGAGAATGACTATTTGGAAAATCGTAGTGGTGTGTGGTTAAGTGAGTACAAATGAAATTAATAGATAATGTAAGCATACTATTTTTGAAAATTATCATAAAACTACACATGCTAACACTTCAATATGCAAATTATCTCAGAATTTTTAAATAGGGCTTTTTTTTTCTTCTTAATTTCCTAACTTACAAAGTAAAGGTCATCCTATATATTTAACCTCTGTCTTTCTCTTCCTCTTATCTCTCTCTCTCTCCTCTTCTCTCTTGCTCTCTGTGATGTATATGTGTGTATGTAGTTTGCCTGTGTCTGCACATCTGGAAGCCAGAGGTCAACTTTGGGTATCTTTATTACTCTCCACTTTGTTCTTTCAAGATTTATTTATTTTTCTTTTGTATGTATGAGAGTTTTGCCTGCATGTATGTATATATGTGCACCACATAGGGTGTCTGGTGTATGTGGAGGCCAGAAGGGGGTGTTGGATCTGGAACTGGAGTGAAGGATGTTTGTCAGCCTCTATGAGTGCTGAGAACTGAACTCAGGTCTTCTGCAAGAGTAACGGGCACTCTTAACCAATAAGCCATCTCCCCAGCCCTGAGTCTTTTTGTATGTATATATATACATACATATATATGTGTATATATACATATACATACATGTTATATATACATGTTATGTATATGTTATTCTTTGAGAATTTCACACATATATACATTGTACTTTGATCATATCCACCCCCTCACTCTCTCCATTCAACTCCTCTTAGACTGTCTCCCCAGTATGTCTTCCTCCCAACTTTATTTCCCCCACCTCTTTGTGTGTGTGTGTGTGTGTGTGCGCGCGCGCACGCGCCACACTGAATCCATTAGTACTGCCCAAATGCACATAGATATGAAGCATGGACAATCTACCAGAGGCCACACCCTGTTTTGATCAAAGAAACAATGTAAACCATCACCCAGAAAATACAAACCAGAGAAGCCAATATGATTGTCCACATCATCCTTTAGTACCCCACTCCCCCTTTTAAAGGCACAAGATCTTCTTACTAAAAGCAGAGCAAACCTAGCTTCCTGCCTGGGAAGACACATTCATGTTTTAAATATTTCCCAAATGTTTATTGTTTGATTGATGGATACTGTAGCATGAAAGCAAATATAGATATTACAAATGTTAACCAGCTAAGTGTTGGATATTTTCAAATTATAATCCATCTGCACGTTTTAATGTATATATTAATGAGCTAAAAGTAGATCCCATCTGCATGCTCTTATTTTTTGAATGAGCTTCAAGGTCTTGCTGGCACACATTTTAAATGTCTAACATAGGGTACTGGAGTCGGAAGAAATCTTCAGATATCTAAGTTTCTCCTTTGTCACATTGGTTGTCAGAGCTTGGAGACACTTGTAGCAAAGAGTGACAATTAGCTAAGGCCACACCCCAACTGAAGTCTCACTTGGCCAGGTGGCAGACTTCTTGCACAAAAACATCTAGACTCCTATTTTATATCTGCAAATTGTCTATTTTCTTCTTGGTCACGTCTTAGGAGACAAAAGCTTACACAAGCATATATTCAAGACTGAGGGTAGAGGCTGATGGGGAGATGACTCAGATGTTAAGGTCATTTGTTGCTATTGCAAAGGACTCGGTTTCAGTCCCTAGCACTCAGTTAGTACTGGACAACCATTTGTAATTCTAATTCCAGGGGATCTGATGCCTTCTTTTGACCCCCAGGTCACAGGCATACACAGGGCACATATAAATACATGCAGGCAGAACACTGTACACATAAAATAAAATTTAAAAGTTTCTGATTTGATGTTGAATTTCCTTGATCTATATGTATTCAAATGTGTGATGTCTGCTTTTCTTTTTTCTTACAAATGCATCTTTATTAGTTTCTTCCATTTATAAAAATCCAAATGCTTTGATAAATTTATTTTCTTACATTTGATAAAACTAATATTTGCCATTGGATTTTCAGAGAAAACAGAGTAACAAAACAAACCTCGTTATCTGGACTGGGCCATATTCCCATTTATTGGAATGAAGTTTGTTGTCAAGGAGATTTAAAAACATAGTGTTTTGTGAAATAGACATCTGGTGGGTGGGTCATGACCCCAGAAAGTGGCAGCTGCTATCATGTGTAGCTTTTCCCATTATAAAAAGACAAAACAAAACAAAACAAAAAAATTTATTTGAGTTTCGCTGCTTTAAATATGGTTCTAGATGATAAATGTGCCTTAGTTAAATCATTTCCTTAAGTATTTAAATACAGACATAAGTCTGAATCATATTCAACAATATAATTAAATACTGTTGACTATGACTGCATCTAACTCTGAATTCCGTTTGCTTTTCCAATAATATCTAATTTTATCATATTTTCTCTTTCTTATATCTCAGTAACAGAAAGATTGTGCACTGTATATTATGTTGTACATGAAACACTTATTTTGACAGCAGGAAATCCTGGAAGTTTCAAGATGATCTTGATACCAAATCTGAAATGCTGCAGCTGGGGCAGCTGCTTTCCCAGTATCTAATCGTCTTAGCTATGTTTCTCCCTGCTATGACAAGTACCCTGACAAGTGCAACTTCACGGAGAAAGGGTTTATCCTGGCTTATGGCCTCAGAAGGACATGGTGCACTATGGCAGGGCAGATGTGGCACTAGACAGGGAAGGTGTAACCGTATGAGCGAGAGGCTGCCTAGTCACATGGCATGGGACTGTCAACAGGAAGTAGGGTGGGGCTACAAAGCCGCAAGCTCTGCCTCCCGTGACCCACCTCCTCCAGTGAGGCTCCATAACCTTCCCAAACAGTAGTGCTAACAATGGACCAACTTTCCAAACACATCATCCTATGACAAATATTTCACATTTAGACCATAGCAATGGGGTGTAGTTGTAATATTAGCAGTTTTCTTTGGATTGTAGATAGCATATTCCCTCATGCTGGTTGTTGGCTTGAGTAAAGTCTCCTTCCTACTTATGTACCAAGTATATGCTGATTGACAATATGTTTCAAGTATGCAAGTGTACATCTGTGAATATGAACATAAGAAGGAAAAGAGCACGTAAGACAGTGTATGAGCTTGGGGAGAGATTGTAGTATGTTTTAATATGGAACCACAATCTGAATACACAGCGTATTTCTTTTTACATTTTCTTTGGTGTTAACACCGTGAGCATATATTCTAGGATCTGAAATGAAATGCTGACTGCCAGTTCATAGAAGTGTTTGAGTATAGGTCCTGGGAAAATTGGAGACGGTAATTTAAAAAATAAAGAAGCTCCCATTACAAGACACCCTAAGGGCCAATTTAGAGTGATTGCTATGAATTGTGATGAAGAGCCGGCATGGTGTAGGCATGGTCTAATGTCTGAGATCCTTTTTCTGAGTCTGATGCACATTACATCTTGATGTTGTCTATGTTTTATCTCTTTTATTTTTTTTTTGTTCCTATAAATTCCACTGTTTGCCCCAATCAATTTTTATCATTTTTATTACTTATTAATTTTTGCTAAATATACAAAGAAATAGATTTCCTTGTGATATTTTCATGCACATTTTACTTAGCTCTTCTCTGTTCACCTAGACCATGTCCATGCTCTCATAATTTAGGTACCTACAGGAAGACCTGGCTTTGCATGTTTAAAACCTCCAAAGGATTAATTGCTGTGTTGGAAAGATGTATCTGTGGATGTTAAGTAGTAGGCTGGGGCTGGTCTGAAGTCTTTAGACTTTGTGGCAATGACCCTCACAGCAGACAGCTGGTTCAACGGTGCATCTAGCCACTGACCCTAGGCTCAATGCAGTCAGACTTTAGAATGACGCCCTGTTGATGGAGTTTGTCCCCAGGTACCAAGGGTGGAGCTATCTTTTCCTCCACTCTCTCTTGTCTGGGCCAAACCTGCATCTTCCTGAACTAACTGACTTTCCAGCATCTATCCCTGTTGCTCTCAAAAACTTTCTCCCAGGGCACCCTGGGACACCCAAGGCATCATTTTGCATCCTGTAGGTACCTTATATCTGTAAACACAACTGAAAACATGGGCCTGGTGAAGGACTGTCTCTTGTCTGAAATATCTTCTCCAGGTTTTGAGTGTCATTTGCTAAACCAGCCAGCCAAAGAATACCTCTTGCACGCCTCTATCAGGCTCATGAATACACAGGTGAGGAAGAGATAGTGTCTCTGTCCTCATTTTCATTCAGAGGGAGTGACAATTGACATACAAACAATAAATGACAATTCTGAATAGACACAGACCTCCAAGAGACGCAAAATTTGTCAGTGGAGCAGGGCAGGCCTCAGAGTGCCATTTTGTGTTTTATTTATTCATTTTTTATTGTTACTTTGAGACTGAGTTTTTCTGTGTAGCATTGGTTGGTCTAGAACTTGCTATCTAGAGCAAACTGGCTTTCACCTCGTGATCATCATATCTCCTGAGTGTCATGGAATATTGTTTTAACCAGGCAAAGGTGTCTTACATTTGTTTATGCTGCAGAATATTAATGTAGCTGTGTAAAGGTGTGCTACATTTGTTTATGCTGTATCTGTTTAATGATGTAAGGATGTGTTGCTGTTTTACCTGACCTGCCTAAGGCACCTGATGGGTTTAACAAAAACCTGAACAGCCAATGGCTAGGCAGGAGAGGGATAAGCGGGGCTGGCGGGCAGAGAGAATAAGTAGAAGGAGAAATCTAAAAATGAGAGACGAGAGAAGAGAAAGAGGAGAAAGAGGGGACAGGCCCAGGTCCAGAAGCCAGGCAGCCACCAGCCAGCCAGACTCAAGAAGCCATGAAAGTAAGATCTACAGAAGTAAGAAAGGTGATGAGCCCCGAGGAACAAGGTAGATAAAGAGATGTAGCATGATTCTTAAAAAGTTCTTATTAATAAGATCAAACCCAGACCAGGTATTGGGGTGAATTCTGGAAGATCAGAGAGACAGAACAAGCCACAGCTAACTTCACCTGGCCAACTTCTCAGCTGGTCCTGTTTCCTCAGGCTGGAAGCCTCTGAGTCCTCATCCCAATATCTCTCAGCTGAACTGCTGCTCAAAAGCCTGAAAGCTTAACCAGCTAAATGCTTCTAGTTTCTGGTCTTCACACCTTATATACCTTTCTGCTTTCTGCCATCAGTCCCTGGGATTAAAGGCTCACTTTCTGGGATTAAAGGTGTGAGTCACCATGCTTGGCTATATCCTTGAACACATGGATTTCTTCCTCTGGAATGCTAGGATTAAAGGTGTGCACTACCACTGCCTATCCTCATGTTTAATATTGTGGCTGTTCTGTCTCTGACCCCAGATAAGTTTATCAGGGTGTACAATATTTCAGAGAACACAATACCACCTCAAAGAGAACTACGTTAATTTAAGTTAAAAAGAGCTAGCCAGAAATGAGCCTAAACTAGGCTAAACATTCATAACTAGTAAGAAGTCTCTGTGTCATGATCTGGGAGCTGGTTGGTGGCTCAGCCGAGAGGGAAGATTGCAGCTTGTACCCATGACGTGTTAGGATGCTGATTCAGCTCAGGTAGTCAGGCCAGGCCTCCTGGGGAAGGGATGTTGATAGTTGATAATGGAGAGAAAGAGGCAGTCATGTGTAGATCGGTGGTGGGGGGCATGATTTCAAGCATAGGTACAGCAGGAATAGGGATTCTGAGGTGGGAACCAACATGGAGTTTTTTTAAGGATAGAGGCTAGGGACATGTGGTTACAGCCAAGTGAATGGGCCGGGAGTGGTGACAGGGCTTTAGAGATTTATGATACACAAAGACCGTGGGAATGTGGCCACCTGTGGGTGTCCTTAACACAGAGAAAGTGAGTATGTACTGAGCTGCACCCAAGTGAATTCTCAGTAATTGTTTTTTGGAGGTCCAATCTATAATGTCCACTAATTCATTACAATGAATTCGATGAAAATTTGCACTGATTTCTACAAATGTAAAGATAATTCACTTTGAACACAAGTATGTTATAGACATGAGAACTATAGTTAATAATTACATTTGAGAATGTTCAATTTACTGTAAGTAAAAAAAAATTAATGACTCCCTCATAATCTGATGAAAATTAACTCTGTCTCAAGTGATTGGAAGTTTGTTCATGTGTCCTTTCTGCTTTCTGAAGTTGTAAAAAGCTGATTTAGGACTATTTTCTCCAAAGATATCTCTGTATAAGTCTAATTCAATGTGGAGTATTTTAATTGGTCAAGATTCTCATAATGTCTATTAGAGATGCATGTGTATGTCTATGTCACCGGTGTGGCTTGACCAATATTATTTCTGAGAATGGGAGAAGATGACATATGTGTATTGTGATGCAGAAGTACAAAAAACCGTGTCTTGAAGTTGATTTTAAATTTGTATCGCACAGGCCGGCTGTTGCCTGTCATTCGCCTTGCTGGTGGGAATAGCGGGCATGAAGGTCGAGTGGAGCTGTACCACGCTGGCCAGTGGGGGACCATCTGTGACGACCAATGGGACGATGCTGACGCAGAAGTCGTCTGCAGGCAGCTGGGTCTCAGGTTTGTTCTGTACTGCTTCTGTTTTACTTTCTTAATTTTTGATACTGTTACTTTTGTACTCCAGAGAGGGTGCTGTATGTTTAAATTTCCTGAAACCAATGGCAAAGGCTACCTTTTTATCTTTGTACTAGTTTTTAAGCTCTCTGAAGAGTACATGCATGTATTCTATAGAGCTAATCTGCCTTTTGTTGGAATTAGGGATTTTCTACTTTCATTGGTAGCCTTTACATTGCCCTTGGGTAAGGCTGTCATTGTCTATTACAATGAATGTTTTTTATAAGTCACTGGATGATGCACTAATTGTTAGCTTACTATATATATTTAACTTTTCCAAAGGTTATCTAAACTTTAGAAGTTCACTTCTCTTTTTGTTAGTTATGTTTTAGAACAAAGGATGTTTATCCATGCACAAAGGAAGTAATTCCAATATAGGGAATGGAATGAAGTGTATAATAAGGACATCAGGATGAAAAACAACATCCAATGTCCTTCCAGGCTTGTGATTATTCTGGAATATTATGCTTTTTAAACATTGGTTAACAAAGCTAAAAGTTTACATAGGATTATATGAGATCTTTTAAAGGTTAATATTTTACACTAAATTCAGTTATTCTACTTAGCACTTGGCGGGAGGTCGCTGTAATGAGAGTTTCTCAGGGCATATATCATTTTGTCTAGTTAGCCAAATTTTTTTTTTTTTTTTGGTTTTTTTTTTTTGAGACAGGGTTTCTCTGTGTAGCTTTGCGCCTTTCCTGGGACTCACTTGGTAGTCCAGGCTGGCCTCGAACTCACAGAGATCCGCCTGGCTCTGCCTCCCGAGTGCTGGGATTAAAGGCGTGCGCCACCACCGCCCGGCTTAGTTAGCCAAATTCTTGATATTGAGGTAGGATTTGTAATCTTGGGCCAATTAGTCTAACTTGCTTGGAATTGTTTTATGACAGCCCCCCTTTTCAAAACTCTATATTCACATTGAAGCATTTTAAAATTTTATCTCTGAAAGCTTTAGTATACCTCTCTTAAGAATAAGAACATTATCCACCATAGCCAAATTACCATTATCGTAAGTAGCCTAATTTCTCATTGTATTCAAGTGTTTTTAGTCACTCACACAGTGTCTTTGACACATGCTTTGCCCACAGCGGGACTCAGTCCAAGGTAATCCAGTGCAGCTGGACATTATAGCCCTGAAGTCTTTTAGAACCTGGGCCAGTTTCTTCTATTTTCACAGCCTCAACTTGTTGAATGGACACACTAGAGACTGCCCCATCTTCTAAATTAGTGTCATTTAGATTGGTTCTTTAATTCTTACAGGTTCTGAAATTGGAAACTAGTCACAAAGGCTTGATTGGCTCAATGCTAGGTTCTGCTTAGAAACCACCACAGATGATGGGTTATTGTCTGGCTCTCCACCAGGAGTCGTGGAGTCAAAATGGTGCTCTTTTTTTTTTTTTTTTTTTTAAGTCCCATAATGGCAAGGCTAAAATTGAACATTAAGGTGACTTTTCCAGTTTGTGTAACTGGATCTAACTGCTGACTTGTAGTTTGTGTGTGGGAAAGGAACAAACATGAGAATCCTAGGACAGTGGCTTTGGCTTTAGTCACTAGCAGTATTTTTGGCTAGTATTTCTTTAGGTGGACCAGACAGGGCAAGTCAGTTCCTTTTAATAAAACTACAACAAATTGTGGAATTTACAGATGATTTATTTTTTAATTGTTTGACTAGGTCTCAGATTCAAGGCCAGTGTTGTTTAATGTTTCCAAACTTTGCTATTGGAGATAGAATAGCATAGCGTGAGCACCTTCTGGCCTCTCAAAGTATGTGGTCCTACCTCTGAGTTGTTACAGGATAGCTCTTAGTAACAGTTTTCTTGCCCATAACATGTTTCTAATTTACAGTGTTGAGTTATGTAGTAGCCATACAAAATACATTGGCTGTCAGGGTCAATCTAACTATGGAGCATTAGATTTAAAAGATGGTGAGTAAGCTGGGTGTGTTGTGGTGAGATTATCAGACAAAATTCCTCTATCCAGAACTTCTATTTAGTTAGAGGCATCTCCAGATTCTGTGTTTTCAAAACACTCTAAGGCAGTGGTTCTCAGCCTTCCTGATGCAAAGGGAATTATTATACTTAAGATACTTAAATTTGATTAGCTCGGTATGTGGGGATGATGAAGAGGAAAAAGGGAGACTGGCAGATGTTATCAAATTAGATAACCTGGGGGTGCTTATGTACTCAGTAAAATTCAGGTGGAGCTTAATATTAAAAGCATTTCCTCCTCATGGCTTTAGGAACCTTTAAAAGCCCAGCTTAGCATTACATCACATTTGATTGTGCTGAAGTTCCATAATTTACACAAAAATTTAATTATTTAAATGCTTCTTTCCATTAATTTTGTTTTCCTTAGAGGGAGCTATAAAATTCTCCTATAGGATGATATTAAATGTTAGGATAACATTATTATAATATAAATTGCTGTTTAAATTTTTTCTTTACCTTTTTATTTCCCTGCCCATCAATAAATGTTGACTCCCTTACAGAATTTACAATGAAAATTTCCAGATATATGGACTTGATTAATCAGAGAGGAAGGTTTATTAACAGACGGGGAAGTGATGCCCACTTATAGCCATGTTCTTGATTTCATCCTGTGAGTCGGAAACAGTCCTGAGACTCATGACTCAATCCACAGAGGATTTTCCCCACTCATTCTATACTCTGTTAAATGGCAGGACAAAAACATAGAGCTGAAAGAAACACAGAAGTAAGACGAGAAAGAAAATGATAGTGTCAGTGTTTTGACTGGACTGTGTTAGACATAGCATCTGCCGTCAACTGAAAACATCCTGGGAGACTGTAAAACACTGGAGGTTCAGAGCCTGCTGACCGTTACCATTTAGATATGGTGGGATGCTGGGAAAGCTATTTAACTTGCGAGCCTCTGTTTTCTTGCCCATAGAGCTGGCATTATAACAAGATAAAGCTGCAGTGGAAGATTAAATGAGTTAGTATGCACAGTGCTCTTAGACCAGTGCCAGGCAAGTTTTAAGCAGTCATTGTACATTAGGAGTCACTGGTGATGGAGGAGACTGATGACCAGTACACTGATGATTAAAAATGAGTTTCTACAGCCATAGGTCGTAAGTGTTACAAACTGATATGTGTAGTTAAAGAAGAAATCCTTTATGACCTAAAGAGCATGTGCTTTGCTGGTCTACCTACCTTGTCTGCTTCAGATAGTGGCCAAGTTTGGGTCTTGAGTTAATCATATGGTGGTGTTTGTTTGGCAGTTTCTGTAATGGGGTCCATGCCCTTTGATTAATGACAAGAACACATAGGATGAGGGTCAAACACAGAATGAAGCCATAAGCTTTCTCTGCAGTCAGGGCATGAAAGGAATGAGTGCTTGGAGCTTCAGCGCGGAACTGGCAGGCTGGTGTGGAAATGATTTCCATATGGGAAGGACAGTGTTTGGAGCAGCTTTCTCAGTTCATGTGGACAGGAAGAACAGAGCATGCGCAGCTTACTTACTCAATTCATGTAGATGGGAAGGACAGAGCACACGAAGCTTATTTAATTTGTGTAGATGGGAAGGACAGAGCACACACTACTTACTTAATTCACGTGGAACTTTTTGACGTCCTAGCCCATGAGTTTGATGCCTCTTTACCCAGTATTGTCTGATCTCTTTAGAAGCCATTCATTTCTTTGTTTTTCCTGTGAAACCAGCAGCAGGTCATGAGGAAATCCCGACTGAAGGAGTGTGTGTGTGTGTGTGTGTGTGTGTGTGTGTGTGTGTAAACACATACATGTCTTCTAAATTTTAATATACTCAAACATTGACTAGAAAACCAAGTTAATGTTGCATGATATTTTCCTGGTTAGTGCTTCCCCCTCAAGTTTCTTTTGCTTGTCTGATGCATTTATCTTAATTAAATGTTTTTAAGATCTTTAACATATTGTTTCAGTAGAAAATATGGAAATATATAAAACAGAAAACAAAACACCCACTGATGCTTTAGAAATAGACTTTGGCATAAGTAACTTCTCTTGAGTCACCATTTGGAATGCCCACATGCTGGATTCTTCCTCAAGCACGTGAGACAGCTGAAGGCAAGCAACAGGTCTCATGTTTTGTTCTGAGAGCCTGTGCCATGCAAACAGTATATCTGCCCCAGAGTTTGGGGAGTCACTCCCAGCGAAGAGATGACATTAGACTTTGTATTTTTTCCCCTTGGGGACAGAAATCCTTTGCCAAAATATTGCCTGAAGAATAATATTACTCCTTTAAATCTGTGAAAAACATGACAGGCATGAATGTTTTATTTTGCTTTGATCACTCACACGCTTGAACATCTTATGTGGTCAGTGACCACAGGTAATTCTTTCTCCACTTTAATCCACCCCATTGCCTTATTATTTTTGAAATTGGTTGCCTTCGTGTTCACTAAAATTTAATAGTATTCTTATCCTTAATAGTTACCGGGAGTTGCTTTGGTTGCTGTCACATATTGCAAATATTTATTCTAATGTATTCCATTTGCCAGTGACTGATTATGTGGTGGTTTTCAATTTGTATATAATTTGTATATACCCAAATGTAACCTTTCTAGGCTTTGTTGTTCCTGCCTTCCAGGTTTCCTGTCTTGTTCAAAAAATCATCTACATCTAAGGTTATAAGAATAACATTCCTATTATTTTAGCATAGTAACTTTTTACTATTCATTCCCCCCACCTCTCTCTCTCTCTCTCTCTCTCTCTCTCTCTCTCTCTCTCTCTCTCTCTCTCTCTCTCTCTCTCTCTCTCACACACACACACACACACACACACACACACACACACACACACACACACTCTTCTTCCACTCCATATCCTTTTCCCTTTTCATCTTTAAACCACTTGGATTTAATTTTGTTTCTGTTAGGAGTCTGGGATCAGATTTTACATTATTCCCTGATGTTTCAGTTTCTTTCTAGCCTTATTGTAGTTAGTAAATTGTACCCAGTGACAGTTTTCCTGAACATCTTTTCCTGGTGCAAAGCTCTAAGGAGGTGGCTAATTTGCCTTTCTCTGCACCTGGCTTCTCCATGACCTGCACAGTCCCCCAGTCACCATTCATTCACTGTGTCCTCTGAATCACAGTCTATGCTTGTTCCCATTAACTTCTCTCTTTTAAAGGGCCATGTTTTAGCTATGGTTTTTTGTTGTTGTTATAATAAATTATCATCATCAAAATAACTAGGGGAGAAAAGAGTTTATCCTGGCTTAAAAATCCAGAGTAATAGAATCCATTATAGTGGGGAAGTCATGGCAACAGTCAAGGAGAGCATGGTAGAGCAAGCTCTGTGCCAGCTGGAAGCTGGCCAAACACACAAGCATCACACAGGAAGCAGAGAAAGAACAGGGAGTGGGGCCAAGCTATACAACCTTAAAGCCCAGAGCCAGTAATGTACTTCCTTCAGTGAGGCTCCACCCCTTAAAGGTTCCATACCCCGCCCCCCAGCATGAGAAACTGAGGATCAAATGTTCAAGTACACGTGCTGAAGCCACCACAGACCAGATAGCAAATACCTTAGACTTTGTAGTCACTTAGCTTCACCACTGGGGCACCAACGCTGCCTTGGGCACCAGCATGGCTTGGCTTCAACACAGTTTTACTTTTGTATAAGAAAAGTTGGGTTTCAGTTGATGTTACACATCACCAATTACATTATCATTCAGTCTTGCTCTTCCCGCTGATCATTCAGAATTGGTAGAAATCTATCTTAGCGCAATGACAGCATGAAACTAGGTGCCATTCAGTATTCATCTGTGGGTCATCATTTGCTGTCATCTGATCTAGGGCCATTAGATTGGGCTCTTCTGTCTGGTCCTAGATCCTTCTAAAAAGGGAGTCACAAATCTTAGGCATAGAATTCAAAGCAAACTTTTTCATAAATTAACTCATTTTGACAATACCACTCAGGTTAGGATATCAACGCTTTTTCCTTTACGTTTGCTCAATAGAGTCTTGTCTTTATTATTTGTTGGGGTAGACTATTAAGAGCAGAGAATGGTTCAAGTATTGGGATTCTGAATTTTGAAATATTTTAACTCAACAAAAGGAAATGTATTTTTCTTTTCCTTTATTCCCTCCATATTATCTTCTAGAAGCATTCCTCAATCCCTCTTTTGGGTACTTTCTGAATTGTGTGCATAATGAGTCAAGCTATAATGGTGCAAATGTGCCCTATGCATTTGGCTTGATATCATTTAAAGAGAAGCTTAATTTTTTTCATTTCTCTTTATTAAGAAATTTTCTACCCACTCTACATACCACCCACCAATTCCCCCTCCTCCCTCCTCCCATCCCCAGCCCCCTCTCCCAAGCCACCCCACATCCCCACATCTCCCAAATCAAGGTCTCCCATGGGGAGTCAGCAGAGTCTGGCACACTCAGCCTAGGCAGTTCTAAGCCCCTTCCCACTGCACCAAGGCTGAGCAAGGTGTCACACCACAGGCACCAGATTCCCAAAAGCCTGCCCATGCACCAGGGTTGGATCCCGATCCCACTGCCTGGGTGTCCCCCAAACAGTTCGAGCCAAACAACTGTCTTCTGTATCCCGAGGGCCTAGTCCAGTCCAGTGGGGGCTCCACAGCCACTAGTCTATAGTTCATGGGCTTCCACTAGTGTAGCCAGTCATCTCTGCATGTCTTCCCATCATGATCTCGATGTCCCCCACCTCTCTCTCATTGATTGGGTTCCCAGAGCTCAGCCTGGTGCCTGGCTGTGGATCTCTGTATCTGCTCTCCATCTGTCACTGGACAAAGGCTCTATGATGACAGTTAGGGTATTTACTAGACAGGTCACCAGAGTAGACCAGACCAGGCACCCTGTAGATCACTGCCAGCAGTCCAAGGTGGGGTCATCCTTGTGGATTACTGAGAGCCTCCCCAGCACCCTGCCTCTTCCTATTCCTATGATGTCCTCATCTATCATCTATCATCTATCATCTTTTTCTGCCCTCCCACTTTGTCCCTGTTCCAGCGTGACCCTCCCATTTCCCTATGTTCTCATCCCTCACACCTTGCCACCACCACCCCAGTCCACTCATGTAGATCTCATCCATTTCTCCTTCACTGGGTCATCCATGTGTCCCTCATAGGGCCTTTCCCTGTTAGCTAGCCTCTCTGGAGCTGTGGGTTGCAGTCTGGCTATCCCTTTCCTCACATCGACTTATGAGTGAGTACATACTATGTTTGTCCTTCTGAGTCTGGGTTACGTCACTCAGGATGATATTTTCTAGTTCTATTCATTTGCCTGCAAATTTCATAATATCATTGTTCTTTACTGCGGAGTAGTACTCCATTGTGTATATGTGCCACATTTTATTTATCCATTATTCAGTTGAAGGGCATTTAGGTTGTTTCCAGGTTCTTGCTATTATGAATAATGCTGCTATGAACATAGTTGAGCATGTGTCCTTGTGGTAAGGTTGAGCATTCCTTGGGTATATGCCCAAGAGTGGTATAGCTAGGTCTTGAGGAAGACTTATTCCCAATTTTCTGAGAAACCGCCATACTGATTTCCGGAGTGGCTGTACAAGTTTGCATTCCCACCAACAGTGGAGGAGTGTTCCCCTTTCTCCACATCCTCTCCAACATAAGCTGTCTTCAGTGTTTTTGATCTTAGCCATTCTGAGAGGTGTAAGATGGTATCTCAGAGTTGTTTTGATTTGCGTTTCCCTGATGACTAAGAATGTTGAGCAATTCCTTAAATGCCTTTCAGCCATTTGAGATTCTTCTGTTGAGAATTCTCTGTTAAGCTCTGAAGCCCATTTTTTAATTGGATTCTTCAGTATTTTGAAGTCTAGCTTTTTGAGTTCTTTATATATTTTGGAGATCAGCCCTCTGTCAGATGTGGGGCTGGTAAAGATCTTTTCCCATTCTGTAGGCTGTTGTTTTGTCTTATTGACCATGTTCTTTGCTCTACAAAAGCTTCTCAGTTTCAGGAGATCGCATTTATTAATTGTTGCTCTCAGTGTCTGTGCTACTGGTGTTATATTTAGGAAGTGGTCTTCTGTGCTGATATGTTCAAGACTACTTCCTGCTTTCTCTCCTTTCAAGTTCAGTGTAACTGGATTTATGTTGAGGTCTTTGATCCACTTGGACTTTTGTTTTGGAGTTTTGTGCATGGCAACAGATATGGATCTATTTGCAATCTTCTGCATGTTGACATCCAGTTATGCCAGCACCATTTGTTGAAGATGCTTTCTTTTTTTCCATAGTACTGTTTTGGCTTCTTTGTCAAAAATCATATGTTTATAGGTATGTGGATTAATGTCAGGGTCTTCAGTTCGATTCCATTGGTTCACATGTTGGTTTTTATGCCAATACCAAGTTGTTTTTAGTACTACAGCTCTATAGAAGAGCTTGAGGTCAGGGATCATGATGCCTCCAGAGGTTGCTTTATTATACAGGATTCTTTTAGCTATCCTAGGTTTTTTGTTTTTCCATATAAAGTTAAGTATTGTTCTTTCCAAGTCTGTGAAGAATTGTGTTGGGATTTTGATGGGGATTTCATTGAATCTGTAGATTGCTTTTGGTAAGATTGCCATTTTCACTATGTTAATTCTACCTATCCATGAGCATGAGAGACCTTTCCATTTTCAGATATCGAGAAGCTTAATTTTTAAATGTTGTTTTCAACATGAGTACTCTTGAGACCTCACTCATCAGGACACCAACTCTTTCTTGCTTCCATCTCTGTGCCCTTAATAGGGTGTTTTTCGGGATACAGTGCTCATGTGTTCAATTCAGCACTCCAGAGGCTGAGGCAGAATGATTAGTTACTGTGAGTTTAAGGCTAGTTAAGACTATATAGATGGTTTCAGAGCAGTCTAGTTTGGTTTTAGACCCTGTCTCCAAAACAGTGTGTGCATTGAGGAGGCACAACCTGGGCCAGTGTAGGTCTCTCCTTCAGCCATTACCTTTGCTTTATGTGCGAAATGAAGGAGATGGAATGAAGACATTGCCTTTGAGTGATCCATGACTGTTTCTTTCTAAATAGTGCTGCTAAAAACTTAATAATGGTCAAGTTTTATTTGGAGATGATGAAAAGCTTCTGCAGACAGGTGGTATTGATAACTGTACATCAATGTAAATGACTTAATGTGCTTAACCATTGTTAAGATGGTGTTTATGTCATGATATAAACAGCTCTCTAGTAGGATAGGAGGCT
Source organism: Peromyscus leucopus (assembly GCF_004664715.2). Lineage (NCBI taxonomy): Eukaryota > Metazoa > Chordata > Mammalia > Rodentia > Cricetidae > Peromyscus > Peromyscus leucopus. The sequence continues at coordinate 96,249,580 of NC_051068.1, forward strand.
TGGAAGTGTGTTTATTTTGGGTAGTCATTACTGTACTTTTAAAAACTCTGAGATTATGTTATTAATGACCAAGGGAGAGTAAAGGTTGATAAGTACCAAGCAGTTTTTAAACATATATGGTGGTGGACAATGGAAAGAAAACAGAGTAAAGAAACTCACAAATATCGTAGTGAGTATTTGGGGAGTGGGATTAATCACTATGTGTTGACCAGAAGTGAGGAAATAGGACGGGAACGCCTTTCATTATGGAATCCAGAATTCATCTACCTTTTATGTTTACTCAGTGGCATTGCCAGGGCATGGCATCATGCACATTTTGGGGAAGGAGCTGGCCCGATATTGTTGGATGAAGTGCGCTGCACAGGAAATGAGCTGTCCGTTGAGCAGTGTCCAAAGAGCTCCTGGGGAGAGCATAACTGTGGCCATAAAGAAGATGCTGGAGTGTCTTGTGTCCCTCTAACAGGTAAGGCTGTCACTTCCTAAATGTGCTACCTTCTTCCCCCATGGCTGGTATTGCCACAGCTTCCTTTCTTAATTCATATGTTGTCAAATGAGCGGACCAATGAGTGTCTAAGCAAAACTCAGGATAGAAAATCAGACACAATTTTTATTTCAAAATGTAATTTCTTCACTCACAGTTATTTCTAAAAGTTTCTATTTAAAGTCCAACAAAGCTAGATCAGAAACTATCCTTTTTTTTTTTTTCAATATGCAGTACCCAACAGCCAAAATCAATGTGCAGTGATGCATACTAGACATTAGGTGTCAGTATATTACATCTTTAGTCCATTCAGCTGGTAGTCACTGTAAGACTGTGTTTATGTGGTTGCTCATTAAAGAAAACTGATAAAGAGGCCAAGGTAGCTTTGTAATCAAACCTTAGACGAATGCCTATTGCTGCATGTCTGCCTTATATGCCATGTGTCATAAGAAGGGGATGCTTTAAAATATTTTTGTTTATGTATATTTGTGTGTGTGTGTGAAAAGTAAAAGGATTAGTATGGGGCCGGGCGGTGGTGGCGCACGCCTTTAATCCCAGCACTCGGGAGGCAGAGGCAGGCAGATCTCTGTGAGTTTGAGGCCAGCCTGGTCTCCAAAGCGAGTCCAGGATAGACTCCAAAGCTACACAGAGAAACCCTGTCTCGAAAAAACCAAAAAAAGAAAAAGAGAAAAAAGAAAAAAAGAAAAAAAAGGATTAGTATGTATGGAACTCGGATTTATATGTTTTCATTGATGCTGTTGTTTTATTAGCAACACAATGCATTTGTACAAAATAGAAATTTCGAATTTGCACCAAAGTGGACAGAATTTCATTTCCTTGAACTGCCCTCTTTCAAATGAGGTAATCTTGTTAGTGCTATGATGGGCATATGAGATAATAGGTGGTACAATGCTTTGAAGACAATAAATTGTAAACAACAGGTAGTTTTGTGTCAAGAGACTTTTGTTCACTACAGTGGATACCAGAGACCTATACAAAGTATGTTCTATTCTCTGGTTACTGTGTTTCATTGAGAGGTGTTTGGATTATTTTGCATGGAAATGGCTTCTAAATCTATGTCTTTGGTAATGACAGTTTTTGGGCTCTCTGCTTACAAACTTTTTGTAGAATCCTCTGTGTATAATTACTCACTGAGTTAATAAGATTCAAATTTCAGATCTGTATTGTCAGTAAAAGAACAAAGGCAAGATGTGTTTTTATTACCTGTGGGTGTCTGAGGAATAATGACCTCATTGACAAGCTAGGTTGCTCTTTACCTGAAGTAGCTTTGCCTGCATGCTTAGTTCAGTATTTTGATGTGCACTTAAAAATTTGAAATACCACCTCTAAATCACTATATATATATTTTTTTCCTTGCCATTTCAATGAAAATGACCACTGTCCTTTATATTTAAGAAGACTGGAATTATGGAAATTTTCCCAAATAGGATTTAATATAGAAAAATTAAGAAATATGTACTTTGAAATTACATCAGAATGTATTTTCTGCTTGGAGAATACAGTAAAAATATCAGGAAGACAGATGTACCAATCTTCAGGAAGAGTGCAATGACTTCACATGACTGAGTAGAGTCATGATGTTAGGTTATCAAATGGCTCAAAGGGAGACCTAGATATGGTGATACGTCAGGTCAAATAAAGGCGCTTTTATTTATTTATTTATTTATTTTTTGAGACAGGGTTTTTCTGTGTAGCTTTGGAGCCTCTCCTGGATCTCACTCTGTATCCCAGGCTGGCCTCGAACTCACAGAGATCTGCCTGGCTCTGCCTCCCGAGTGCTGGGATTAAAGGCGTGCGCCACCACCGCCGGCCCCTATTTTTTTTTTTTTTTTTAAAGCAAATTTGCCTTATGTCTTTATCTCCTTCTCACAGATGGGGTCATCAGACTTGCAGGAGGGAAGAGTGGCCATGAAGGTCGCTTGGAGGTGTACTATAGGGGAAAGTGGGGAACAGTATGCGATGACGGATGGACTGAGACGAACTCACACGTGGCTTGTCGACTGTTGGGATTTAAGTAAGGCTCATTGGTGTGGGGACATTGAATGCCAAAACACATCTTTAAAGTCAGAATTACTGCATAATCCTTACCTGTAATTCCTAAAAATAGATATGTATTCCCTATCAGTTACCTATCTATCATCATCTATATGTCTATCATCTGTTATCATCAACATCTATAGTCTATTATGATTTGTCATATCAGTAATGCCTGCTTACCTACATACCTACCTACCTACCTACCTATGTATCTACCTACCTACCTACCTACCTACCTACCTACCTACCTACCTATGTATCTGCCTACCTACCTACCTACCTACCTACCTACCTACCTACCTACCTACTACCTTGCCAATCTACATACAAATGGACATACAATAAAAAAATGACATTTTTAAAGATAATGAGTACCATCTCTTGTCATTTATTTTATTTACCTTTCCTACCAACACCTCTTTTTCCCCCCAACATCTTTTTTTTTTGAACAAATTGTTGGAAGCTAAGAGTGACTTCTAGTCCATTCTTTTGTCTATTCAGGCAAGCTTCTGAATGCTTGCTTTTATTATGATCTGTTGTTACTAGTGGATGCTGTTGGTTTTGACATCGTTGTGTCTAAAATTTCAGCAATCCCAGTGGGGAATGTTGTGTTGTCACGTGGTTCTTTCTTGGAACATGATGATAATTGACACTTGTGTTGGGAAAGAACAGCCCTCTTGTCGTGAGATGACCTTTAGAACTAGCCTTTGACCTTGCCCACTTACAATCTGAGTGCCACACTTTGGGGCAGTATATGTCATGTTACACACATAATGCATTCCAGAATAAAGACTTCAGTTGGTTGAAGTAACAAAAAGATGCCCTTGAGGTAAATCTTCAAATGGATTTCATGGATGCCCCTTCTTTCTTATCTTTCATATTTCTATAGCATGATTTTAAAAATTAGTGAAATTACTTAATTTCAGCTTGAAATACAGTTAATCACAAATATTCACTAAGCCTTAAAATACATATCACCTTCAAGCTGGGTAAAGCTATGCTTAGGGGTGTATTTTTTAAAGAAATAAAATGAAATATTCTCCATGATTTCCCATCCTTATGATCACTTGGAATTTTCATGTGTCTTTTTATATCAGCTATATTTACTACAACGTAAATCTATGATTTTATAGCCATCTTGCTTTACTTTTTCAATGGCATAGTGTCACAAGTTTTAATGTAACTTGATATCCATTAAACAGCCACACGATGATCTAATGAATATTTAGGTTATTTTCTAGGTAACTATTAGTGTAATAATAAATAATGTTGTCATGAAAAGTACAGATGTACAAATTCACTGACATTTTTCATTTTGGGGGAACAGCAACTGTTGAAATTACTAGGCTAAGGCATATAATAGCCAAATATATATGGCTACTTAATTAGAACTATTTAGCATATACCATGTCGCATTAAGTGAGTATGTTACCCTGACAATTGTAGCTTCAGTTTTCACATATGTGGGGAGACGTGTCTATTATTTGCTGTTTATTTTCACATTTTTTTCCTCATTAATGAAAATGACCAAGTGACACTAAGTTTTCCTCTGCATCTTACATATTTTAGTTTCAAAGATCCATGCCATTTTTCTCTCTTGGACAAATTATCTGGGCTTACTGGCACTTATAATGTTCTCATTCATGTGTTGGTATGAGCGTGTGCCACATTTAAATTACAGAGGAAGTTCTGAAAGCAATGATTCACTGGGGATGAGAAAGAGTAAACTTGGTGTCTTTGTACCAATGCAGTCTCAAAGCTAACAAAACTTCCTGTTATATGTTTTGTGGTTGAATTAGAGGGAAATCAGAGTAAGGCATTTGCTGGAAGAATGCTCTAAGTCAAAAGTGACAGCAATATATGATTTAAGTTCAATGCTTTTTTTTTTTTTGCTAAAATTTTATTAGTAGACAAGTAGCCTTAAAATGACTACTTAAAAACTGTGTTGTGCCAAGGGGTGGTGGCACACACCTTTAATCCCAGGGCTCAGGAGGCAGAGGCAGGCAGATCTCTGTGAATTCAAGGCCATCCTGGTCTACAGAGTGAGTTTCAGGATAGCCAATGCTACACAGAGAAACCCTGTCTCAAAAACCAAAACCAAAACCAAAAACCATATAAGATTATGTTGATTTAACATATTAAAAAATTCATCTAGTTAGATCCAGTGATTGCACAGTAGAACTATTAGAAAAATTCATGGCAAAAGGAAAGATGTCTTCATATCCTTAGCAAAGAAACAATGAAAGTGTCAAGGAAGGGGAATGATGGGCATACAATTTCTGACTGAGGGTTGACTTTTACAGACTCTAAGAATTGAAGGCACTTGGAAGTGAGCTCAGTGATATCTGGATGATTTTGAAGGACTGAAAGAAAAGTTGAAAAAGGGGTGAAAATAAATGCAATTACTTAACTGCCAGTTTTTTAATTTTACAGATATTTGCTACTTCACAGCTTATCATTTATTGCAATACATAATATAATGTAATAAAGTCAATTGGCACAATCATTTATAAAAATTATGCATTAAACTTATATAACCCTTCAAAAAGAACACTGTCATTGTTTTTACTTTGATGGGCCAACACCAAAATTGTAATCCCAGATTGGGTCCTGTTTTTGAGCAGTCACTGAGTGCTATACACTTTCTGTCTTGGAGAAGGACTCCAGAAAGCCCGAGGGAAGCGGATAAACTCAGATTAGCTCAGATAGTTTGAGCAGAGCCCCAAACAAACAATTGTTTCCTCTTCTCTACTTCACAGAGTTGATCCATGGCCAGGAATCTGAGGTTTATCTCTTTGCACGCTCTCTCTCTGGCTGGTGGGTTAAACTGTAGACAAAACACAAGAAAGAATTCCCGGTTAGTTCCTCATCAAGTCAACCAAAGGATGTTAAGATGACTTAAACACACGGCAAGGCAAGCAGAGTTGGGTCTCCCAGGCAGGACAAAGGTCAAATTCTTAGCCCCTGAAGTCATGATACTTAATTAGGTTGTTTTTTAATGGTTCTTTGACTCCCGGGATGGCAGTCCTGTGAACAGTATTCATTTCATTGCTGCAGATACGGCAGACAGGCCTCTGTAAACCACTTTGAAGGCAGCAATGGGCCCATATGGCTGGATGACGTCAGCTGCTCAGGAAGAGAAGCCAGCTTCCTCCAGTGTTCCAGGAGACAGTGGGGAAAGCATGACTGTAGCCATAGGGAAGATGTGGGCCTCACCTGCTACCCTGACAGTGAGGGACACAGGCTTTCTCCAGGTAAGGACGGATGGCTCTTGAAGACACAGGCATTTACTCTGCTTCTCCACTGGTTTTGAATGCAAAACATTTCCCATCCTTGACTAACTGTTTAAAGGTCTGTTTCCCTAGGAAAAATAAGCTTTTGAGTTCTCAACTACTATTACATTTCTAGTTCTGGATTTGTTTTTCATCACTTAAAAGTATAAGTTGTTCAATAAGAAAACAAGTTTCTAACCCACATATCTAATGGCCTAAATTCAATCCCCAGAATTCACAAGATAGGAGGAGAGAACCAACTCCCCTAGTTTCTCTACAATAAAAAGACTGTATAAAATTTTAATTTTTTAAAGAGTATATAAAAATTTGGGGATGGATTGCTGGCTCAGCAGTAAAGAGCACTGGCTACTCTTCCAGAGTTCTGGGGTTTTGTTCCCAGCAACCACATGGCAGCTCACCACTACATATAACTCTAGTCTCAGAGAATTCTAGTCCCTCTTTTGACCTCTGCAGACACCAGGCAAGCCAGACATACCCGCAAGCAAAACACTCATACACATACAAATAAATTAAATAGAACAAGATATACGAAAATTTTCTTGAAACTATTGAGATAGATCATGGAGACCTAATTCCTTGTGGATGTATTTTCTTAATATTAGAACAAAGATTTAAAAATATTAAAATTGAAAACCAAGACTCAAAAAATTTCATCAGTTTGAATTTGGTCTTTGGGGAATCAGCATTTTTTTTTTAACTTTCTCTCGTGAAGAACACTAAAATTTCAGACACACTAGTAAGAAATATAAAGTTTCAAATGTTCTGTTTAGTACATAGTTAAAACTTGCTGCACTTTGAAAGCTACTAGTTAGAAGTGCATATTCACTTAAACCCGTGTTGGTTTTGACTTCGCTATATAATTCATTCTCCCTCCTGTCTCGTGAAGTAATCCTGATCAAGGGCTGAAACTGGGGGGTGAATCGTTCTGGGCACAACAAGGAAGGATGGAGAGCTAAAAATTATTATTTTTCTGTCTTCATAAAGACACGGGTCATACTGAATTAGGACATACCCCAATGACTGCACAAATGATCGTGTCAGGATGTGAATCTCAGTGGGGGATTTAAATACTACCACATGTTTGGTTTTTTTTTTGGGGGGGGGTGGATTTTGGAATTTTGAGAAAGAAAAATAAAATGTGTTTATTTTGTCACCAATTTTTTAGTTAATAAATATCGATTCAATAATTCCATATGTTGTTTTAAGCATATATTAAGTGATAGTTTGGTCATTAGCTTCCTGATTCCACCTACTTGGTTGTCATGGACAGTTTTTACCATGCTTTAATGTCTGTAAGTCCTCACTCATAAGTTCTATTGAAGCTAGCAGACCCTTCCAGTAACTAGGCACCCAAAGGTGTTTGTGTCAATCTGCTTGGGTTGCTGTGAAGACCACAGATGGAGTAGCTTCAACACAGATGTTTATTATCTCACAGTCTGGAAGTGAGGCATTCAAAACCAGTCTTAGTGAGGTTGGCTCCTTGAGAAGGAATTCGGAAGGGCGGGCTGCAAAGGACACATATTCTCCAGGTTTCTGTTCTTGGCTTGGCTTGTAAATGGCGGGTCTCCTCCCGGGGCCTTTTTACGATATCTTCCTTTTAAAACTCTAAGTTTGTCTTCCTTTCCATAAGGACAACATTGTATAGAACAAAGATTCAGCTTCATAGCTACACCATTCCATCTTGGAGAGTGAATCTCAGTAAAGGCCCTGAGGGATACCATCTATCTATCACTATCTCTATATTGTCTGTATCTATATCTATCTACCTATCTCTCTATATAGGGGAAGATAGAGATGTGACTTCTCATCATTTATGAAGTTTCAACCTTAATTTACTCTAGGTCAATTTCTTGGTTTTTAAATATTAATAAATTTTGTGATTTAAGTCCTTCATTTGAAATAAAAGTTAAATGAAAGGTTTTAGACTGATAGCTGCCTTCCTCCATGCCACCCCTTCTAGCAGCCTACCCAACTGAGTTACCCATGTATGCCAATGCCGTACCTGTTTATACCCTCCTAAAAATCTTAACTTGGAAGTATATACTCCAGCTATGTTCATAAATTAAAAAATGACTTAAAGAACTCTTAATCCTCTATTACTGATTAGAAGTCAGTTGTAATAAAAATAGCTAGCTCATGATTTTAGAGTGCCATGCATCTATCTGTCATCTGTCCATCCATCCATTCATTTGAGCAGCTCTTTTTCTCTGCATGAGAGACATTTCCAAATGCAAGGGACAGAAAGTTGAGCAAGATGAGCCCTTTGATTGCAGCACTTTACCAAGGACAAGGGAGACTACTAGGTTTTATTGGTATTTTATCTCCCGCTCGAGAAGAAGGATTTCTAGTTGATTTTTTTTAATTAAGACATTTTTAAAATAATTTTACGCCGGGCGGTGGTGGCGCACGCCTTTAATCCCAGCACTCGGGAGGCAGAGCCAGGTGGATCTCTGTGAGTTCGAGGCCAGCCTGGGCTACCAAGTGAGCTCCAGGAAAGGCGCAAAGCTACACAGAGAAACCCTGTCTCGGAAAACCAAAAAAAAAAAAAAAAAAAAAAAAAAAAAAAAAAAAAAAAAAAAAAAAAAAAAAAAAAATTTTACATACCAATCACAGATTCTTCTCTCTTCCCTCCTCCCATCCCCCCACCCCCACTCCCACTAGTTGATTTTATATCTAATTTTTTAAATTGTATTTTGTAAAGTTTTCATGCTTTAACATGACTTGGCTTGTTTTGGCTTTTCTAATATTTTAAAATCATGACTTAGGTTTTCCTATCAGACTAATGGATGGAGAAAATAAGAAAGAAGGACGAGTGGAGGTTTTTGTCAATGGCCAATGGGGAACAATTTGCGATGATGGATGGACCGATAAAGATGCAGCTGTGATCTGTCGGCAGCTTGGTTACAAGTAAGGAAGCCCCAGTTCTCTGGGATGGTGCTTGGTGAACACTGCTATGACTCATATTTCTTAGGTTTATTCTAATGAGTTTCCTTTCTGTAAAATCAGTTTCTTCAATTAAAAATATCAACAGCATGGTGATTTGGAATTGTAAAGAGTCAGTAAGTAGTCTAGTTATATTTACTTTAGCTTTCCAAGAAATATGTTACCATCACAAATACAGTCCATCTCTGACAGTCCACAGTGCTGCTGCCCTCGGCCACCGGCATTCAGGTCAGCTTTTCCTGTGATGTAGGCTTGAGCACTGGATCCCCAGTCATTGAACCAACAGCTGGTTCATGCTATTCATGGGAGTCAAGCTGTGCAGAGCAGCTACAAATGCAGTAAATGTTAATGTAGCTGAGGCCAGCATTCTGCCTTTCTCTGTCAGTTCTCATACTTATGAATACTTATCTTTTCTTGTGATCTACTCAGCATCTTACGTTTTCCCTTCTGCGTTTGTGTGCTTGTGTGCCTGTATGTGTGTGTTAATGTCACTGAAACAGCCCCCAAGCTAGGGCTGATGTGTTGTGTAGTGAGTGTTCCTCAGGGGGAAAGGCCATAATGTGGCTTATGGAGAGATACTTATTTACAGTATAAAATAAGAAAATATGGACATTTGAATCTGGAGAAGGCAGATTCTCAGCTGGGTGACTTGGAGTTTTCATGAGTGACAGTGAAAACATGTCAAATGGGGGCTGGAGGTTACAAGTAGAACACAAGTTATAACACAGAGGCCAGGGAAGTGTCTCAGTAGGTAAGACTGCTTGCTCTGCAAATATGAGTGTAACATGAATCTTAACAGGTCTTACTAATAACAACAAATCCAAGGCCAGGTATTGGGGTGAATGCTGGAAGATCAGAGAAGCAGAACAAGCCACAGCTTCCTCACCTCGACAGTTCCTCAGCTGATCCTGTTTCCTCAGACTGGAAGCCTCTGAGTCCTCATTCAGAACGGATCTCAGCTGAACTGCTTCTTGAAAGCCTGAAAGCGTAACTAGCCAAAAGCTTCTAGTTTCTGGTCTTCACGCCTTATATACCTTTCTGCTTTCTGCCATCACTCCCTGGGATTAAAGGCGTGTGTCACCACACCTGGCTGTTTCCAGTGTGGCCTTGAACTCAGAGATCCAGCGGATCTCTGCCTCTGGAATGCTTGGATTAAAGGTGTGTGTGCCATTATTTTCTGGCCTCTATATTTAGTGGCTGTTCTGTTCTCTGACCCCAGATAAGTTTATTAGGGTGCACAATATTTTGGGGAACACAATTCCACCACATATGAGGACCTGCACTTGAGCACTCAGAACTCACATAGAAAGCCAGGCCTGGGCGAGCATGCTGGGAGCTCCAGCATCGCAGGATAGGGACAGACAGGTCTTGAGAGCTGGCTCTCAAATGGTGCCTTATGGTTCAGTGACAGATCCCGTCTCGAGGCAGTAAGACAGAGAGCAAAGAAAAAGACACCCAACGTCCTGCTCTGACTTACTGACATGGGCCCCTGCACACTCATGTGTATCACCACACACAAAACACACACAGCTATAGCATAGAGGGTTGTGAAATATAAGCTAATATACATGTTACTTAGTTCATAGTAGATAACTAATAATGATTTGTATTTATAAAATATACCCTTAATTATATGCATATCTTAAATATTGATCAATTGAATTAGTTATTTCTGTGTAGAATACATTTTATTCAAAATGGTGTTTGTTGTATAAAATTTCAATATTTTTGTTGTTGAAATCTTCTGGTGTACTACCTTGGTTTTGACCTACGTGCTGGTCTAGTTATTTTATGATCAGTAGGTCTATAATCTGTAATACTGACCTGCAGTCTTCCAAAAATGTGGTAGAGGAAGGCTCTACTCTAGGGGGCATAGGTGGATTTAGACAATGTTCAGTTTTGAATGTCGTTTGCTCTCTGTATTTCTATCATTCATTCCTCCACTTGCAAATGAATGACTGCTGTTCATGGCTTCCATTCCCAGCTCGGCTATCAAGAAACGTTTTGTCTAACACTGGTTGCTTGGCCACCTATGCTTTGCCTTGAAATTGTTATTTAAATGAGAATAATCTCAATATCTGATAAATGCAGATATACTTTCATGGTTTTATGATTTCCAACTGAGAGGACATGAGACTTTTTACAGGAACACACCTACAATTGTAGACCCACATGTGACTTGAGAAGGACATCTTTTTTTCCTATGTCCATTTTGAGTCATAAAAATCTTTGGCAACACATTTATTTGCAGAAATCAATCCAGAAAATGTTGTATACCATTTAAAGGCCTGAGCCTCTTGTGTAGACATTCTAGAAACCTGCCCTCTTGCCCACAATCTCATGTGTGAAGGATCCTGTGCAAACAGAATCAAATTAGAAAGTATTTTATAGAAGGAAAACAGAAATGTGGTCATAAAAGCCAGGAAACATGAGTGGAACTAATGTGATATGGTTAGTGTGAACAGAAAAGCCAAAGGCATTCTTTAAGTATGTGTTACATGATGTCTGACAAAGTATAGCATGTGAACCCACCACTGTTCTTGGAGCGCTGACAATATGCTGAGAACAGTTGAAATCACTGAGGCAGAATAATCAGTCAGGATGAAATTCTAATTGATTTGAATTTTGTGTGAATATGGTTCAAGTGGGCTTGCTCTTGAATAGCTTATTGATTAGAGTGGCATTCTTTTTTTTTTTTTTTAAAGATTTATCTATTTATTATGTATAGTGTTCTGTCTGCATGTATCCCTAAAAGCCAGAAGAGGGTGCCAGGCCCCATTACAGTGGTTGTGAGCCACCATGTGGTTGCTGGGAATTGAACTCAGGACCTCTGGATGAACAGCCAGTGAGTGCTCTTGACTGCTAAGCCATCTCTCCAGCCCTAGAGTGGCATTCTTAACCAAAATTTAAAGTGGTATGCCACCACCATTTTTTAATAGAGATGTAAAATATATTTAAAGTATATTTATTTGTCTTCCATTTAAATTCTTGCAAAGGACTTAATTTCTGATGTAGTTGTATATGCTGTTTCAAATAAAACACTGTTTGACTTTGCTTTCTGCTGTGATAGACACCACCTCAAAGAACGACTTGGGAGGAAAGGGTTTATTTCATCTCATGTGGCAGGTCACTGTCCATCACCAAGGAGGTCAGGGCAGGAACTCAAGCCGGAGTAGAGGCAGGGGTCAGAGGGAAGCACTGCTTACTGGTTGCTTCCAGGCTCACATTCTGTTGCTTTTCCTGCAGCCCAGACTCACCTGCTTGTGGTTGTACTGCCCACAGTGGCCTAGGCTCATCTACATAATTTAACAGTCAAGAATTCACTCCCATAGACATACCCACTGGTCCAGTCTGATTGAGACAATCCCCCAATTGAGAGTTCGCAGGTAACTCTGGGCTGGGTCAAGTTGACAGCTAAATGAATAGAAGAAGCAGTTACAGTGTCCTATAATACCCAGTGGAAGATAAATCTGACCCTGTTGTCCATTTAGAAATAACTGAAGGGGAAAAATACTTAATTGATATACAAAACATATAGTTACTTTCCTCCTGGAAATCGTGTTTTGTTTTGTTTTTTTGAGACAGGGTTTCTCTGTGTAGTTTTGGTGCCTGTCCTGGAACTTGCTCTGTAGACCAGGCTGGCTTCTAACTCACAGAGATCCACCTGGCTCTGCCTCCCGAGTGCTGGGATTAAAGGCGTGCACCACTGCTGCCCAGCTGGAAATTGTATTTTAAATTTCCTCCTTCCACTATAAATGTATGTGTCTGGGCATTGTTTATACATGCAAATATAGAGATTCACAGTTTGTACAATAGTATGAAGCACCTCATCACTACCACCAAGCTTAGGAAATAGAGAGCTACTGTACCTTTAAGTGCCTAATGTGCCAATCACACTGTTTGTAACTCAACTACCCAAAGTAAGAACTCTCCCAAATTTTGTGTAATCCTGTTGCATTTTCTTATAACTTTAAAATATGTGTTCTCCTTAACCCATAGTTGGATCTGTTTTTAAAAGTCTGACTTTGCAAGTCAGTTATCCTACGTTAGCATCTTCAGTTCCTTGCTTTGTTTCTGTGTTGCTTTTTAGATACCATTTTATACAAGAGGGTGCGATTCGTTTGCATCCATTTTGCTCTGTAATATTCACATCTGTAAATATACAACTTGCCTCATGATTGTATTAACAGGGTGCATATATTTGTAGCAGTGCATTTTCTATTATTATAACCAAAAAGCACAGGCTGAGTAGTTTATAAAGAAGGAAGTTTGTTCCACCATTCTGGAAGGTTGGAAGTTTAAGGAGTCTCACCTAGTGAGGACCTTCTTGATGGTAAAGACTGTAGCACTCAATGGCGGTGCAGTTTACTACACACAGAGAGGGCTAGTCCAGGAGACAGAGACCAAAGGACTTGTTCAAGGGAGATTTTTAGGGAGTATATTCAGGAATATAACCATTAGCATGTTGACTATGTGAATACTCAAGTCTGTCCAGGGCTGCAAGGTTGCTTTCCCATGTGGCTACACTATTTACACACTCAGTAGCAGTGACAGTTTTTAATTTATGAATAGCTAGTGTTCACCTTATCACTAATCCCTAATGAGACCAAACAAATTCCCATTTGTTTACTGGCCATTAATATTTAATTTTATATAAAAATGCAATGTTTGGGGCCGGGCGGTGGTGGCGCACGCCTTTAATCCCAGCACTCGGGAGGCAGAGCCAGGCGGATCTCTGTGAGTTCAAGGCCAGCCTGGGCTACCAAGTGAGTTCCAGGAAAGGCGCAAAGCTACACAGAGAAACCCTGTCTCGAAAAACTAAAAAAAAAAAAAAAAAAAAAAAAAAAAAAAAAAAAAAAAAAAAAAAAAAAAAAAAAAAAAAATGCAATGTTTGGGCATGGATTTTATCGGGATTATTTTATTTGGGGTCTACCTTGCTTTTATCTTTAAGTTTTGTAATTTTTAAAACTTTGTGTAATTTTTAGGAGTTCTTTGTATAATGTGTGTTCTTTTCTGTTATAAAAGTATTTATCAACAAATACGTTTGTAAATGTGTATTATAAATATGAGCTTTCTGACTTATCTCTTCACTTTCCTTAGTGTGGTTTTTAGTAAAGTGGAATTCTTGATTTAAGTTGTCAAGTTTATCAGTCTTTTTATCTTATTTATATCTTTAATAATTTTTTTCTAACTTTGATTTGTTAAGGGTATTTTTCCTGATTCTAACTTCAATGATTTTTCCTTTTATAATTGTATTCAGTAATTTATTAGAAATTGAGTTAAAGATGGAACTTTTGCTTTTCATTGATGAAGTTTTTTGGATTTGTTTATCTCCAGAAAGTAATATTAAAACAACAAAAAAAGAAATATTCCAAATAATTCTGCCTTCCATGATTCCCAGCTTTTTCTGTATTAAGAATCGTATCTAATTTCTTCAAAAGGAGGTGAAAAAATACGTCTTTAGGTTCTCTGGTAATTATTTAATCTAATTTTTTCTTGGTAATTTGATATTAAAAGAGTGAAATTTGGGGGGAAGGTGACTTCATTTCTGACATCCATTATGTGTGACTTTCTAAGTAGAAGCTAAATTAGAGTCATTTGGTTCTGTAAAGTATCTATGGAACACACCAATGAAGAATGTTAAATGTTTTGACAGTCACAAAAAGTGATTTCTCAGTATATGCACATATTAATTTTCATACTCAGATCTAAGGAAGAGTTAAGCTGTAGTGTGTTAAAATCTGTCAGATGCTTGGCTGACTGACCCTCCACATCTGAGGAATGCTCTGTTTCTAGGGGTCCTGCCAGAGCAAGGAGCATGGCTTATTTTGGGGAAGGAAAAGGACCCATCCACATGGATAACGTGAAGTGCACAGGAAGTGAGAAGTCACTAGCGGACTGTGTCAAACAGGATATTGGAAGGCACAACTGCCGCCATAGTGAGGATGCGGGAGTCATCTGTGACTATTCTGAGAAGAAAGCATCGAGGAACAGTCATAAAGGTATGTCACTTCCGGGCCGCCAAGCAAGTCGAGGATTATTAATGCCCACCATGATAGTTGGGCTCTGTTAACAAAATCCTAGTGCAAACGGAATGCACGTAGCCTCTTGTTGTTTGTGTTCATGTTTGGAGCTGCTGGTGGTCAGCATATGTCTTCATAAGGCTTACAGAGGGGAGGGAGTAAGCTTCCAGCAGCTTGCAGTCTCTGAGATCAACACCTTGTCCTTTCCCAGCCATTTCTGTACTGCTCCTCTGAATGTCATACAGTTGTCCAGCTTGTTACTATCCTTAAAGACTCGAGATTGAGATCATTCTTGTTATTACTATTTTAAAAAGCAGAGGTAACTTTTAAGAGACTTTTGATGTTTTGAGGCAGAGTCTCACTCATGATCAGACTAATCTGGAACTTTCACTGCAGCCCAGGTGGTCAGAAGATCACAGTGATCCTTCTGCCTCAGCCTCTGGAGTGTTGGGATTATAGTCATGAGCCACCACATCTAATTAAAGTCAA